>NC_051157.2:166220979-166247986 GCF_013339745.2 Dermacentor silvarum
ACTAAGCCGTCCACGTCACATACTATCACTCTAATCGTTCGACGCGAAATCGAAGCCGCATCACCTGCACATTTCATGCGATGGGAGCCCAGTGACGACAGTTGGAGGTTTTGCGTGGACTACCGGCATCTTAACAAGATCACCAAAAAAGACGTGTACCCGCTCCCATGCATAGACGATGCCCTGGATAGCCTTCACGGCGCCAAGTATTTTTCTTCAATCGACCTTCGGTCCGGGTACTGGCAGATAGCCGTCAATGACATGGACCGTGAGAAGACCACTTTTGTTACCCCTGACGGCCTTTATCAGTTTAAATTCATGCCCTACGGCTTATGCAACGCCCTGGCCACTTTCGAACGCATGATGAACACTCTCTTACATGGTTTTGAATGGTCCATTTGCCTGTGTTATCTTGATGATGTCATTGTATTTTCACCGACATTTGAAACGCATCTCGACCGACTTTCCTCTTTTCTTTCTATGTTTCGCAAAGCCGGCCCGCAACCTAATTCATCTATGTGCCACTTCGGACGTCAGCAACTTATCATGCTGGGTCATCTCGTCGACTCAACCGGTGTTCGCCCGACCCTGACAAAGTTCGAGCCGTGCAGAAGTTCCCCGTTCCAACTTGCACAAAAGAAGTTCATAGCTTTCTGGGCCTATGCTCCTACTTCCGTAGTTTTGTCAAGAATCTGCGGAAATAGCATGCCCTCTCACAAATTTACTGACGAAAGGCGTCTCGTTTTATTGGGGCGCTGCACAGGCTACCGCCTTCTCTACCCTCATCACGTCGCTCACTACACCACCTGTCCTGGCTCATTTCGACTGCTCCGCTCCAACAGAACTCCGCACCGATGCCAGCGGCCACGGAATCGGCGCTGTTTTGGTCCAGTATCAGCATGGGCGTGCCCGTGTTATCGCATATGCCAGCCGCCTCCTTTCCCCAGCCGAACAGAACTACTCCATCAGAGAACGGGAGTGTCTTGCTCTCGTTTGGGTGGGGGGCGAATTCCGGCCCTACTTAATGGCCGGCATTTCACCGTCACTACCGATCGCCACGCACTTTGCTGGCTTTCGTCCCTGAAAGATCCCACTTGGTGTCTTGGTCGCTGGGCACTGCGGCTCCAAGAGTACACCTACTCTATTTATTATAAGTCTGCCCGATTGCACAGGGACGCTGACTGTCCCGCAATCCTGTGGATCCCCCTGAAGCATCAGATGACTCGCCTGCCTGTATACTTCGCTCTCTGCTTTAAGACACATCCGGGATGAACAGCTGCGTGATCCCATCGTACGTGAGCTTATTCAGAAGCTCGATTCCGCAGCACCCGATCCGTCTCTTCGCCTCTTCCTGATTAAAGATGGCACATTGTATCGCTACAACGTCCTTCCGGGGGGACGCGAGCTGTTGCTCGCCATTCCTACGCATCTGCGCTTGAGCGTTCTCGACCAGCTCCACGACTCCCCTACCACTGGTCACCTTGGAGTTTCCCGGACCTACGACCGCGTTCCGCGTCGCTTCTTGTGGCCCGGTTACAGTGTACTAGAACACTGTAGCCCGGTCTTTACCACTCCGTTCGTCGCTACGTTGCTGCTTGCGAACCGTGCCAACGCCGAAAGAAACCACGAATGCCTCCTGCTGGCCTCCTTCAGCCCCTTGACGTGCCGTCTGACCCTTTTTTCCGAGTTGGCCTTGACCTCCTCGGTTCTTTCCTTGCCTCTACTTCTGGAAACAGATGAATTGCCGTTGCTACGGACCGCACCACCCGATACGCAATTACACGTGCCCTCCCTACCAGTTGTGCTACGGACGTCGCTGATTTCCTGCTCCACGATATCATCTTGCATCACGGAGCCCCTTGTCAACTCCTCACCGACCATGGCCGCTACTTTCTCTCCAGAGTTCTCGATGACTTGCTGCGCTCCTGCGCGACAAAACACAAATTTACGACGGACTACCACCCGCAAACCAACGGCTTGACCGAACGCTTCAACCAGACACTAACTGACATGCTTTCTATGTATGCGTTCTCTCGCTTTCCGCCTTGAGAGACATTGGGGCTGAACAACGACGCGATGAATCATTGCGGCAGCTTATCGAACGCCTGCTCTCTGACCCGTCTGACCCATCCCTCCACATGTTCCTACTACAAAATGACACCCTGTGTCGCCGCAACATGCACCCAGACGGGCCCGAGCTAATGATCGTCATTCCGTCTCATCTTTAGCAGACTGCACTCCAGCAACTGCACGACGTTCCCACTGCTGGATACCTTGGCGTCTCTCAGACCTATGACCGAATTTTTCTGGACCCGTCTCAACCACTCCGTCCATCGCTATGTCGCCGCGTGTGAGTCGTGTCAACGCCGAAAACGACCAGCTGTACATCCTGCTGGTCTGCTGCAGCCTCTGGATATACCAACCGATCCTTTTTTTTTCGCGTTGGCGTTGATCTTCTCGGACCATTCCCTATATCGAAAGACGGAGATAAGTGGATTGGCGTCGTTACGGACTATACCACCCGTTATGCCATTACAAGAGCCCTTACCACCAGTTGCGCTACAGACGTCGCTGACTTCTTGCTTCTGTTGGGCTGCTGAGCACGAGGTCGCGGGATCGAATCCCGGCCACGGCGGCCGCATTTCGATGGGAGCGAAATGCGAAAACACCCGTGTACTTAGATTTAGGTGCACGTTAAAGAACCCCAGGTGGTCCAAATCTCCGGAGTCCCCCACTACGGCGTGCCTCATAATCAGAGCTGGGTTTGGCACGTAAAACCCCATAATTTAATTTTTTTACTTCTTGCTTCACGACGTTATCTTACACCACGGCGCGCCTCGTCAACTTCTCACCGATCGCGGACGATACTTTCTTGCCAAAGTCATCAACGACTTACTTCGATCCTGTGCTACTAAACACAAGCTTACTACAGCCTACCATCCTCAAACTAACGGTCTTACTGAACGCCTGAACCGGACAATAACTCACAAGCTCGGGATGTATGTTTCCTCCGATCATCGCGACTGGGACACTGCTTTACCATCTGTAACGTTTGCGTACAATTCCTCGCGCCACGACACATCTGGCTATTCGCCCTTCTACCTTCTATATGGCCGTGAACCTACCTTGCCTTTTGAGACTCTTCTTTCTACCACACTCGACTCGCCGACGGAGTACGCTCGTGATGTTTTAACCACAGCGACCCAGGCACGCCAGATTGCCCGTCTTCGTCTCTCTGCTTCACAGACCCGTCAGAAGTGCCGTTACGATCAGCGCCACCGCGACATCATATACGAACCAGGTGCTCTTGTGCTAGTTTGGTCTCCATCTCGACGTGTTGGTCTTTCGGAGAAACTACTCTTGCGATACTACGGCCCTTATCGCATCCTCCGCCAGGTGACGCCTGTCACATATGAAGTGTCTCCGCTGGATGCTACCCTACCTTCACGTCTATCCGACATCATCCACGTCAGCCGCCTCAAACCGTTCCTTTCTGGAACCAGTGAGACGCACCAGTAAGGTGCTTTTTAAGACGGAGGTAATGTCACAGTATGTACTGTGGGAAAAAGAGGACATGGTTGGTGCCCTGCGAGACGACAAAGAAGATTCTGGGTTTCGCTTCTCTACGCAGCCATTAAAACCCATCTGTAAATACCAGTGCGCTTCTTCCTTCCCGTAACATTATATACTTTATCAGTACTAAATGGGCATGAACGTGGGCGGTTTACTAGATTCGCGGCATTGACGTAACCAGGTCCCCTTTCGGGAGCTAAAGCCTCGCCGGCCGCTCTCAGCTACCACAGGACATGGCAACAGTTGGGGACACGCAGAGTAAATTTAATTTGCTGATGCTATCATGATACAATACGGTAGGGGGTTACAAAAAAAAAGCAAGGCACAAATTTGGCCACGTGGACAAATCAAGGAGAACCGGAAGCAATGTAGACTCGACGACAACTTTTTGAGAACTGAGACAAAGCTACGCGCACGCACCCCATGTGTGGTGCTACTGCTCTTCTGTTACTGCGTACGCCAAACGGTGCAGGCGTATATATATATATATATATATATATATATATATATATATAGGTATCGGTTTTTGGTTTGGCCAGCGCGTTCAGAAAATGAGCGTTTCGTTTATTGAAGTGTTTACACGTGAGTGAGCTCGGTGTATCAATACTAATCCGTGATATAGTGCCAAGGTAAGTGGAATATATATATAGTTTACCACAAGTGCATATAAAAACTGTTATGCATCAATGTCACTCTTTCACAACAAGTACCTGAGCTCCTTATTGTACACATTGCCTTGAGGTCACTTAATTTACCCTAAATCTCGCACAATTCAACTATATACAGGAGCTCGCTCCACACAGGACATGTGTCAAGTGAACTCCTCAAGAACACTTTGCATTGTGGTGAGCGCTGATTACATTGTTACGGAGCAGTGGGGAATAGTGTCACTGTTAACAAAGACGACGGTTTGGCGAAGAGTGCACGGCTTGTTCGGGCAGCCATCTTGTCTATCTAGCGTTACAGCGTTTTTTAAATACCTGTAAATATACGTATGCTTGACTATTTCTGCCCCGTGGCACTATCATCGATCAGGGACCTCAAAGAGGTACGACTGTGATGACAGGTTCCTCGGGTTTGAGTTGTTAAACTGAAGCCGAGCCTCAGTTCATGAAAGACGAATCCATTTTTCCCAAAACAAACTTAATATTCATTTCAAGAAAAAAGAAAAAAAGAACACTTAACAGCACACAGAAAGTACATAAAAAACTAAACAAAAGTACAACTAGCCCCGTTAGTCCACGCGAGAAGTTCAAACGAGTCTCAGTTTAGAACAAATAAAGAAACAAAAATCATCGAGTCTTATTTACTCGGGCACTTGCGTACACTGCGTGCACTGGCACTTGCTTTGACGGTGGTAGTGGTGTGGCGGGCAATGACATACGAGGGACGCGGACGCACGGTAGAGCCAACCCGCGGCATGAGAGTCCCAGGCTATCATAGTTGAAGGTCGTCCAAGTGCGACCGCTACAGCTGAGCGGCGCACGTACTGGTTCGTTGGCTCCCGGCTTCGCCCTGGCGCCTTTCACCAGCGCCGCTCCAGGCCTCTGGTCACCACCAGGTTACCTCTGCTCTCCGCTCGGTGACTCAGGAACAGCCACAGGAACGCCAACAGGAACAGGAACGCCAGCAGGAACACGAACGCCAACAGCAGCAGTTGAAGCAGGAATAACCTGTTGCATAGCAGGAATAACCTGCTACGCTCGGCGGATCTCTCCGAGGACAGCCGGGGTCGTGCTGGTTCTGTCGAGGCTCTAGGGTTCGGGTCTGGACCCCGACGACACCGACCTCCACACCAGCGATTTTTGCAACCCCGTATCCGAGCGATTTCTTCCAGGGTTCCAGTCTCTTCTTCTTCTCTCTGCTCGTTCCTAGTAACCGTGGTTTCGTGACCACTACTGATCAGTTCATCCGCTTTCTCCCTCGTCTGGCCGCTCATGACACCGCCCGCCAACATCGCCTTCCTCGTCGGCCACTCAATGGTCTTTGGAGCTGCCGCTCCACAGCAGCTTTGTTTCGCTCTCCACTCCCTCATTACAACGACATAATTGTAACGCATTTCTTTCGCATATAGCTCTAAATGTACAGAAATGTTCTTTATTGTGAAAAACCACGAACCATCCAGGAACTGACTAATAAGAAATAGTACATAAGCGAAACAACCCATTCCACGAATTCCATGAAATACAACGTCGGGGTTCTCTGTTGTTCCCCTTACGCGATACAATTGGTACACTAAATTTCACGCCGCGGTAGGGAAACGCGTTTGTGTTGTCAGGCAGCAACGTTAATTTCCCAGGCCTAGTACCTTGTTTTCGCACAGCGGAAGAAGCGGTGTCGCTCGTATCATAGACATCGACGCGTCTGTTGCTACAGGTACAACCGTGATAATGTGACTGTATCCCGGAAGTACAACGGTGTCATCGCGAGGTGCCAGGAACGCTTTAACGCATAGAAGCTCACGCTTCTGGTGCTATAATGCCACAAGCTAAATCTTCCGAAAGTATTTACATTTGCGCCACCGAACAACTTGCAATACCTAATCTATATTTCTTGTAATTATTGAAATGCACATTTCTTTACGCACTGCATTATATTCAGCAGTTGTGCTTCAACACCTGGCGGTCGGGCCGTACACAGAAAGGACGCCGGTGACGAGGTACCCATTGCCTACGCGTCGGACCAGTGACACACTTGTGCTGGTGGTGTCAGCTTCACACCAGATAACTAATTTCTTCGTAATCAAATGTAGCCAAGCAAACACTCAGAACACTCTAGAACGCTGCAGCAATTCAGTAATATCAAAAGTGAGAGCGCTAGCTCTCAAATATGACACTAGGTGGCGTTAGCTTGCTGGACATAAATACAGGAGCATTAGTGTGAACACAATACGTATTCCACCGTTTATAGTCCTCAACACAGCATTGTCTTCCTTTCCTCCTTACGGGTTCAGATCAGCTTCCTTACAGTCGCTCAGACTTGCTTGAACCCGGTGACTGCATGTGTGTTAAAGGGATCAGGAAAGCCTGACATGGACACCAGGAAGCCAGAGAACAAGCAACCGCGAAAAAAACAGAACTTTTTTTCTAAGCAAAATTTTTTTACATGTTCTGAAGCACACCTTGAGCAAAAAAAAAAAAAGAGAAGGCAATAGTTGCTCCTTTTGTTTTACGCTACATAGCTTCTAGTTGCTTACAGTCGCGGACTACATGCTGATGCACATTACAAAAATGTGTACACAAGTTCTGTCAATTTGGATGAGCTGCCACAGAAAGTTGTCGAAGGGTATAGGCGACCCCTTGCGGCCACTTTAGCTGCATTTCATAGTGCTACAGCAAAAGCAGGTACATATACAAGCGAAGAGGAGGATAGGTAAAAGTGTGAGGATGATGATGAAAACATACAGATAAGGAAGATGTGCGTATTAAACGCCCACAATATATCGAAATTGAGGGCGCTAACTCTCAAACATGACACCTAGAGGCGTTAGCTTGAGTTAGCGTTAGCATGAGCGCTCGGGCCGCTGCCGCGAAACCATCTCCCGCTCAAGCTGCATACTCCGCTGGGGGCGCCACGGTAGTTCCGCAGTATGAAAATGACCGAGCGCGCGCGCCTCATTCTCTCTCCTGTGCAGCGCCGCGATGAGCGCTCGGGCCGCTGCCGCGAAACCATCTCCCGCTCGTTGGCGTAGCAGCTCCAGTCAGGTAGACTGCTCCGTCCGTGATAGTGAGATTATATTTGGATTATCAAAACAGTGATGCGTTTATTTAGGAATACCATCGATCCCTTGAGGCTGAATGGCGACTCCATCTGACTACCATCACCAGTCAGCCTCTAGAGTCTGTGAAGGAGAATCTTTATATAGGTCCATTACTCAAAAGGGGAACCTGATCGTGAGAAAGAAATTCACAGAAGAATAAAATTGGGTTGGAGTGCATACGGCAGGCATTGCCAAATCCTGACTGGGAGCTTACCACTGTCGTTGAAAAGAAAAGTGTACAATCATTGCATTCTACCGGTGCTAACATATGGGGCAGAAACTTGGAGGTTAACAAAGAAGCTCGAGAACAAGTTAAGGACCGCACAAAGAGCAATGGAACGAAAAATCTTAGGACTAACATTAAGAGACAGGAAGAGAGCGGTGTGGATCAGAGAACAAACGGGGATAGCCGATATTCTAGTTGACATTAGGCGGAGGAAATGGAGCTGGGCAGGCCATGTAATGCGTAGGATGGATAACCGATGGACCATTAGGGTTACAGAATGGATACCAAGAGAAGGGAAGTGCAGTCAACGTCGGCAGAAAACCAGATGGGGTGATGAAGTTAGAAAATTTGCAGGCGCAAGTTGGAATACGCTAGCGCAAGACAGGGGTAATTGGAGATCGCAGGGAGAGGCCTTCTTCCTGCAGTGGACATAAAATATAGGCTGATGGTGAGGATGATGATGGCCATCGATCCTTTAAGAGCCGCCACAGTTGTGCCCAGTCACCACCAGCCCAGTGTGTTCGTCGTTCCCACGCCGGCGGCGTTGGAACGGCGCCAAACAGAGAGAAAAAAGGAAAAAGAAAATGGTGGTACGTAATTTAGGCGAGGCCCCGCCCCTGCACGGATTTGTTGTGAAAACAGTCGCACCCTTATTGCGATAGGCTTCGACCGTATCTAGATAAACGTGGCTAGTGAACAGTAAGAGCATGTGCGCACTTTCGTAATAGCGGGTGAAAGAACAGTATTTATAGCAGATTGTTACATCCTTCTGTCAATAAAATTTAATAGCCTACGGTTTCAAATCTACATATAAGACTGTTTTGTAATCTTAGTAACAAAATGAATCCGACAGTGAGTTTTTGATATCAATTTCTAAGAGTACTCTACTAACTACTAATGATACATATTGCAAGAATGCGCAAATGTCACCTATGAATACATTTTTTTACTGTAATATACAACAGCTGAGACTTTTATTCGTATAAATAACTGATAGTGTGCACAAGCTGGAAAACCCGAGGAGGCTCCTTTCTCTTCCCAAGTGAATTTTTAAAACAAACCACTTAGGTATAAATCAACCCTTTATGTACAAAAAAGGCTTCTATAATAACTGAAAGCGCAGGTAATGAATGTAAGTAAATGTTTACTATAGATAATACAGGTAAAAAGCGCTATGTAATATAGTCGTTGTAGTAGTGTTTACTTTGTAGTTAACGATTATTAGGGTGATTATTGTTGGAGGTCCATAATATGTGGCAGCGCTAAATTAATTCTTTGTATAATTGGGGCGGAATCGTTTCAGCGTTGTGCGCATTAATAGAGGCAAAACAAAGGTGATATAAGGATGTCGTGCGCAACAATGCATGTGCAGCTTTTTGCAGTAGAAATATTTCAAGCGATACAAGATATAAAAGTGACATTGATCTGGGAATCGCTCGTCGTTTTCCATGCATGTGTGCCTACTCTTGCCATTAAAATAGTTATCTGTACGAAAATATTGTTAATGATGATGACAAAGACTGAAGGTAGTTCTTCCTGCTTGAAAGAACATTGCCGCGGGATAGGGAGCATTTCTTTATTGCTTTTACTATCTGCACGTTTCGCTTCCGTTTCAGATTACTATAGGAACATATCAAACGTGCTCGTGTACGGAACCTAACGGGACGCAATGGACTGCAAAAAATGGCGATCCTTGCATGGTGCGTGAACTACACCATTATTCATATTATCTGGTTATGTTCTAGAACTTGCACACATATGTATTTTTCGGACGTATTCTACCTACCCGTGTGGTTCGTAAACAAAATTATACCTGCAGAACCTCCACAGGAGTTGTCTAAGTATACGTAAGCATTGTGCCACTTGATTATCTCCACGTATACGACGTGACGCATGCTGTTTACCGTGAATGACGAAGCAGTACACGGTTAATTAAATGTATGTTTTATTGGCCTTATCAGATGAAGCGGATGAACCTTATCGGAATATATCCGACACTTTTATCGCTTTTCTTTCCTAATCAACGTTATCAGACCTAATCCGACCCTTATCAGTCGCTTTCAACCAGATCAGGATTGCTCCGACGATTCTAAGCCCTTATCGCTCTTTAGCACCTTATCTATCCGCGTCGAACTGTTATCAACCGAGATCAGACTCATGTAACCCTCACCATCACTCTTTATGATCCATATCAACCAATTGACTGTGTATTTTGCACGGATCTGTCTGTGTTGCAAGACTATCCAGACACATTCATATTGTTAAGATATATAGGCATTTTGCAAGCATGGGTGTTAAGCCCAGTGGGTAAGACACTCGTGTTCTCAGCGTAGAGACTAAAGTGACACAGTACCAGCTCGGACATGAGGGCTCATTTGATACCCTGGAAATCCGGTTTGCAGTGCTTTGTCGAAACTAAGAGTACGGTAGCTGCAAGAACTTGATGAAGCGGGGACGCAAGTGTTGCGAACTTGCCTAAATATCGATGGAAGTAGGAGGTGAAGGCGATAAAACTGCGCAAGTCTTTTTGACGTTCTGGGCGGGTTAAGTACAGAGTAGCGGAATCATCTCCGGATCTGGCCGAATACCTTTCCTACAGAGTATCCCACAGCCTTGATGGTCTTGCTTGCAAAGAAGCATATGTTTGTGTTCACCTACAGTCGAGCCTTGGAAAAACAGGCTAGGTCTTCACCAAGGTACTTGATTTGTTGCGAGAATGTTGTAGAAAAGACTGCTTACCGTCAAGACAGCACAGCCAGGGCTGTCATTGGTGACAGCCTAAGACACTGCCTATCATGCGCTCGATTGTTAAAGGCGTGTATCAGCGTCGCAGAGGCAACACATTGAATTCAAGGAGCACATCCGGGCTGGAAAATGCAGTTTTCTCGTTGCAAGACTCGTGTGGTAATCAGTGCCCTGCAGCGAGTCCAACGCGTCATCAATTCGCGACAAGGGATAAAGGTATTTGCGTTTGATTTTGTTGATGGCACGGTAGTCGACGCCAACGCGTACTGAGCCGTCCCTTTTCCTGTACAATAACCACTTGAAAGGACGTGTGACTTGACGAGAGCATACTGCCGTCAGAGAGATTTTTTTTCAATGCCCTTGCTTCGGTGGGAGACGCTCAGTACGGACACCCGAGAGCGATGCTTCAGCCATCGGTCTGAATGTGATGAGTGGTGACAGGTGTCTTATCGAGGACGGGGGAATGGACGCCGAACAAGATCTCTTGTTATTATTGAGATGGGCAATATATGGACCCTCCAAGCGCATTTCCGCCGTCCGCGTCGGGGGCGCCGGGATGTCGCGTATAACGTCCATGTGAAATCGTGCGAGGGTGACTTGATGGTGGATCGATCTCACGCGCGCTAGGGAGAAAGGCGGGGAGGAAGCACGCAGTCTTCCATCGCGCGCAAGGCACCAGGAGGAATTATATTCCATTGGGGTCTCCATATGGAGCGGCTAAGTGCTAGCGCACGGGTCCTATATTGAAAGCGATGTGCGATGGTATACAGACTCTAAGCGCGACGAGGGCTGATAGTTTCGTGTGCGCTGTGTTCTCGCCGCTCAGTTCGAGTTGAAGTGAGAGTCAGCACGAAGGTCAATTTGCTCGCTGCTGCTACCACTCGCCACACTCCGGTGTTTTGACAACGAGTGTCCACGGTCATCGAGTGACAGGTGTTCATGTTTATTTGTGCGCATGTGACACCATGCTTGTTCATTTACTTAGTACGCAAACCTACTCAATTCTCACCCTGCCCGATTTCACCGAATGAACACACAGGTACTTTTGCCATAGAAAATCTTCGCTTTAACAATTTGTATATCTCTGCTTTCTTGGTTCAGAACTATACCGTATGTCCCAACTGCCACGCATCAAGATTCAAAAATATGCAAATTCCACGTAGCTAGACAAAGCCAAGGTAATGTTGTTTGTCGTCGCTTCGAGATACTCAGATTATTTTTTGCATCCCGCCTAATTACATATATAGCCATAATCAATTATTCAAGTTGTCAAATATTATAATTAGATGAAAATTGTCAATGAGAAAATTGTCAAGCAACATGAAAACCTTGCAATACAGCTTCCTGTCACTGAATACGTGCTACATAACAAGTTTTTTATGAGCGTGAAAGAAGCCCGTGAATACAAGCAATATTACTGCGCGACTAGCCGCTCGAGGCACTTTAAGTGTATTCGCGGGCTTCTTTCACGCTCCGAAAAACACTTTTATGTAGCACGTACTGAGCAATAAAAAGATGTATCGGGAGTTTTTCATGTTGTTTTACAATTTTCGTATTAGCACGTTTCATGTAATTATAATATTGAAGAAATTTATCAAATAATGAGTAGTAATTATGAAATTAGGCGGAATACAAAACATAATCTGTGTATCTCCAAGCGACGGCAACAACAATACCTTGGTTCTGTCCAGCTACGTGATAAATGCACATTTTTAATGCTTGGTGCAAGATAGTTCTGACACGCTGTATATCTAGCTGCATATCTTAAACCTAAGAAGCTAATACATTATCCAAATCCTATCTCACAATATATTCATCACTGAAAGTCATTAGTACGTATTTTCGTTCATATTTCAGACTGTAGCTCCGGGGTATAATGAAGAACTTACAAGAAAATCTGGTACATGCAAAAATGGAACCTGCATATTGACTGAGATTCAACGAGGATGTCCAGAAAATACAAGACTAGTAAAGGTAATGATCATTTATCACTACTCCGTGCCATTTTCACTATCGCAGGAAATATCAGCCTACCACAAATTAATCTAAGTGTCAAATAGGCATCAAAGGTAGGACATCTGTGTGACAATACTGTAAATGATGCATGCAGAGATGAACGGCTGGCAATTTTCAGCTCTATGTCATCACAAGAAAACTAAGCACCGAAAACTTTTAAAAGCATTTCAGTTTTTAAAATCACCATGAGCATTCGTACATGCGCATTCACACCTTCCAGAGTTCCCGGGATTACTTAAAATCTTCGTCGCAACCTTGGTAGTGAACGCTTCCAGCCCGGTGGAATATACCAATAAAATTAGACAACTTATACCTAAAGGCGTCCTCGTTTTTTTTGTGTTCTTTTTTCCTTCAGCTTTATTGTGGCTCCATTCTGTGGCATTCTATCGCCATGCCATACCCCTGGTGATGTTCAGCCTTACAGCAGCTGGGTGACCATCTGTATCCCTAACGTATTAAGGCCGTTTTGGCTGTGAACTTTTGCCGTGTGCTTTACCATATTGGACGCTGACTTCGGCCTGTGAGGCAACCACCCAACACGCAAACTACCTGCACAAGATGTCGCCTTTTGATGGCAAGCTCAGACGTTGTCGCCGCGCCCCCATCCAATCACACTGTTCAAAAATTTCAAGGTGGTGTTGACGCACGCAAAGGCGCCTTGTAAGCAAAGTCGCCTTTACGGCTGCTAATAGGTGATGCATTCGGTCACTTGCAAACATCACAGCTACTTCGGAGCATGGGGCAGCCTAACAACGGCACGGGCAGGACATTCACAGCCCGGCTATTCGCGAACTATTCGTCCTACACGTATACCCCTTCATTTCGTCGCCATATCAGCGACATAACAAAATTTTTTAGTGCACAAGCTAGCGGAGTCCGTCAATCATATCGTTCATTATATCACCACTAGCACAACCGTAGAGACAGCAGCTGCGCCCCCACCAATAGCTTTGAGGCATGATCCCTGATAATCTTGCCTTGCTGCTTATTTCACTCGTCAACGCTGTCACGCCTCTTATCGAGGATCACCATCGCATTTCAAATCAGCGTCAATGCTACAAGACGACAGTTACTGCAGTCACTATCAAGACCACAGCGCCTACACACGCCAGTGTCGTAGTTCTAGTCACTGCGAAGGAAACTCCAAAACGTGTCAGTGTTTGCGGTCCATGAATCGTGCTCATCAGTGAGCCGTCTCTTTTATGCAACAGACTAACCCGCCAAACGCAATTACTTGGTCGACACGAGTGTTGTGGTCATTGTAATCGTGTTTGTAATCTATTTAGTGTAGGCATCAGCCATAAACAGGCTCATAAAAGACCGGCAGTCACTGGTGAATATGCGAGCAGCAATACCACTGCGGGATTAATTGACAGTGATTAAATAGGCCATCAGCGGTAGATGCGCAACACAGTACGCATCACGTGCCATGGTCAGCATGACCCAGAAAACGACATCTTCCCATCTGTTCCTTTATATTTTTTACCAAGGCCTCAAAGAAAAAAAAAACAACTCTACAAGCAGCATACAACATCAGTGTAACAAACAGTACAGAGAGACGGGCCGCTGCAATTGTTCGAAGTTGGGGCCGTATGATAAACGTCGTGGTTCAGCCGTTGTCGGTGACGATCTTCGACGTCACTGTCAGTGTCGTCGCTGTAGCTGGAGCGCCCAAATGCCCTCGAGTTCACCAGCAGACGTTGGTGCTTTCGCTGCAGCATTCTGCCCTCAGATGTTGCAATGTTGCAGGACCTAGGGGCTACTTTTCCCCGTAGCTTCGCCTTTTGCGACCAGGCTTGGCCTTTCATGCGAACGACCGACCTGCTTGTAGTGGGTGCAGCAGCTGCCCTGACTAATGCTGCTGGCGCTTCATTACGGAGGGCTTAGGCTGCTGGCTGAAGTCGGGAAGCAGCGTGCGTAGGTGCCTGCCCTGCAGAAGTTCTGCCGGTGAACGACCATACTGCAATGGAGCAGTGTGGTACCCAAGTAAACCTAGCCAAATATATTCATGTGCGTTCCCAGTCTATTTAAGATGCCGCTTCATAGTCTGAACACCCTTTTCCTCAAGCCCATTAGAACTGGGAAACTCTGGGCGCGAAGTTACGTGTTAAAAATCGTGCCGTATGGCGAAGTCGGTGAATTAGTGGCTTGAAAACTGGGGGCCGTTGTTCGTGCAAACTTCCACGGGATTTCCTTCCTTGCAAAATGGCTGCCAACTTGTCAATGACAACGGTTGCAGATGTGTCGTCGTGTTTTTAGACTTCTGGGAAAAGCGAATAAGCGTCAAAGATTACAAGATACATGGATCCAGCATAATAGTAGAGATCTACGCCCACTGGTTACCGGGGGTGATCAGACGGAGTTCGTAGCAGAAGAGGCTCGTTCGGCTGTTTGTATGCATAGGTTGCCCCATTGCCGTACCATGTCTGCAATGTTCGACTTCAAACCAGGCCAGGAGTCGCCTTGCCTTAGATTTGCACATATTTAGGCCTAGATGACCCTCGTGAATACGCCTGAGCGTGTGCACTCGCAGCTTCTTTGGAATAACTAATTTGCTGCCTTTCAGGAAAATTCCGTCAACCACTGAAAGTTCCAAAGCAAATGGTTCGAGTGTTCCTTCGATGTCTTTCTTTGAGGACATGCTTTCTGCAGCCGCACGCAGCTCAGGGTCGTTATAGGTCTCCTGCACCAAGAGCTGTTTCGTTCTTTCGCTCACTAAGGACGACAGAACAGCAACAGCATGAAGTTGAATATCGCCGAAATTAGTAGTGCCTCCACACATAGCCGGTGTAGCCCTTAGCAGCATGTCAGCAAGCAGCAATTTTCTGCCAGGCACAAACTGTAGAACATACGCGTATATTAACAGACGAAGAAAAAAAAACGCTGAAGGCTTGGGGGCATGTTCCCAATGTCTTTGGACGTAATGACTGTCAATGGATTGTGATCGGTAGCGATTAAAATTTTCTGCCATACACAAAAATTGTTGGAACGTCTCACAACCGTATGCAATTGCCATCGCCTCTTCCTCGATTTGCGAATAACGTTTTTAACAGCCGAGCTGTTTAAGCCACCCTTTAGTCCGTGGGTCGTGTAAAGAAAATGTGGGCCGAGCCTGGCGGTAGTGCAGAAAGGGTCCAAGCGCAATGGCACATAATCCTGTGAGCTAGCGAAGCTGAGCCTTAAACAGCCTACTAATGCTGGGTTTGGACGAATTCCCGCTTGACTGATCACATCGCTCAAGAAAGAAAGCTATTTCCTGTGCTCCGAACTTGCACTTAGCCAAGTTGAAGGTTAGCCCTGCACGTTGTGCTGCACACAGATCGACTTTAGGACTATCGTCATGCTCCCGCTTAGAAGGTCCCCACACTAGAATGTCATCAATGTATGCCCTTACTCCTGGTAAAGGGTCAAAAATCTCGCTGAGAGCTTTCTGGAAGACTTCGGGTGTAGATGCGATTCCAAATGGAAGTCAAAGGAAGTGGTAGCGAGCGAAAGGCGTGGCGAACGTGCACACCTTTGAAGTGGCCTCGTCGAGTGGAATTCAGTGAAACCCCACGTTAGCGTCGATGCGACTGAAGAATTTTGCACCAGGCAGCTCCGTATCGATATCATCGCGTTGTGTCATCTAGTAGTGCTCGCGCTTGAAACATGCGTTTATGTTTCTGTGATCCATGTACACCTTCAGGCTACTGTATTTTTACTCACAATAACAAGGGGACTTACCCAGTCAGTACGTTAGTCTACATTGTGAATTACGTTTGCGTTTTCCATGCACAGGAGTTCTTTCCGCAGTGTTCCCGTAACACCAAGGGGACACGACGCGCGACGTGGATAACCAGGACTGCATCGTCAGGAAGCACCAACCGATACTCTCATTTCGAGCAGCCAGTGCCTTCTGAGAGGTGGCGAAATTGTCTGTGGTCACGGAAACGACAGCACGGGAGAGTAGTGCTAGGGATTCAGCCATTTCCAGACCTAAGATGAGCTGGCTCTCCCTCACAACGAAGTCTCCGAGGCATCGACGATCGTTGATCGCGAGCGTTTGAGTGGTCAATCCGCTGTGCATGATTGCATTTCGGCTATATGATCGTAAAACGGAATTACTTGGCTTCAGGCGTGGCTATGTTCGGAATTAGTTCTACACCGACAGTCGTAATAGACTGGCTTGGGAGCCAGTGTCTACTTTGAATGCAACCTGTTCTTCTCTAACTTGGGCCTTTACAATGCAGTCCGTTTTCTTGATTCCGGATACGGTGACATCCAAGATTTCGAAATCTTCATTTTCATGTTGCACTTCGCCGACCTTATGCTTCTGCCGCAAACCGCGAAATAATTTCGGCCTGCGGAAGCGCGGCAGATTTTGCCAAAGGCGGGACACTTCCTCGAATCGTGTCTTCTATTGCACTTGGAACAGTGTAACGTGTTTTGAGGCCTTGGAAGCGGCGTGGGTAGCTTTTTTCGGCAGCGTCCACTTTTGAATCGTTAGTTTACCATGCTTCGTTTTGTTTGCTCGCAACCGCTGCGACCTTACAAGTGTTCTGCCTTTTGGAGCGTGAAATTCTTCTCTCTCGCCATTTTTTTCCTAGTTTACTGTTCCAGACACCAAACACAATTTGGTTACGGAATCATTGAGTCGGAAAGTAGACCGAAGTTACAATACCTTGCTTGCTTGCGTACGTCTGGTATGAAGTGCGCCACCGGTTCACCTTCGTATTGCATCCTTGTTCTGAAGACGTATCTTTCGTAGACTTGGTTTTGCTGTTCTGCGCAGTACTCTTCACATTTTTTCACCATAGTCGTAGTCTTACTTGCCTTCGCCTTCAGTGAACGTAAATTTATTGACGACTTCCGGTGCCTCATCCCCGGCAGCAGTCAGTAGCCTGGCGTTTTTAGCAGCTTCTGTCAGCGGTGTTGTTGGCTTAGTTGCTTGTACTCATACTTCGAAATTTCGCTTGAAAAGGCACTAGCTCTTCTGAAAATTTCCTGTTAGCCGTAGATGGTCTGGTAGTTTGAGTAGTTGTAGGATTTCGTGGGCGCTATACCCTAAAATGATTCCAAACTATTTTGATTCCAATTTCTGCAATCAGCCTCCAGGATTGGTCAAATAATTTTCTGGCCACTCCCAACTTCGCCTGTTTGTCACGTGACGTCACGAAAACAGCGATAGCTCCCCATCTGGTATAACGTGTACACACGGATTATGCATGATTAAACCGCACAAAAAATAATCATTCCTGATTCGACGCCTTTTCACCATTAGCCCTCTGCTATTCGCGCAATGTTTTCTGGCTACGCCCACTTCGCCTGTCTTTCACGTGACCTCACAAAACTGCGAAAACTCACCACGTGAAAGTGACGTGTACGCAAAAAAAATGCATTAATATTCCGAACAAAACTGAAAAAATTTCTGAATAGCCATAGACTGCCCCGTTCCGAAAGGAATAGAAGATGGCTGCCCGCCGATCGCTCAGGCCCTCGCTACTCACACCTGCCGGTGAGCATGTATTTATTTGCGCATGATAAACCTTTTTGCGTGGCAATAAAGCGTTATCGAGTCCTTTCGACATGCATACGACATCGCTCTGCCAACTCTTCATTGCTGAGGATCCGTTTTAACAGCATTTCGACCGCCGCAATTTGCGACCAGCCACCGCAAGCTAAGTAACGCGAAGCGGACCAATCGGGGAAGCCGGCACCACCCTCTTTGTGTTTTCACTGTGCTGGCTCGACCCCATCGAATCCCTCTCCACTAGAGCGAGTTCTTCGCCTCTTGTCAGCCAATTAGATAAGAAAAACCGCTGAGCGTAGACAATGTTATTGGTTTTGAAAGCGAACAAAGGTGACCTCCTATAAAGGAGGAGAGTGTTTGATTGGGTTGTTCAGACAACGCTGCGGTTCACCGCCCTATGCTAGCGTCGGTGGTTACGTAAATTTGACGTCAGGAGTTTGGAATTAAAACAGTTTGGAATCTTTCTACGTTAGAGCGCTCCTGGTACAGACCAAGCGTCGTAGCTGCTTCCGCCGTGGAAGCCACTTCTAGCACTATATATCAGCCACAAATAGGCTGATAAGAGACTGTGACAGTCACCGCTGAATGCGGAAGCAGCAATACAGCTGTGGTATTAAAGCGAAGCTTTCTATGTCTGACTGATTCGTCCATGAGCGCCGAAAACGCACTGCAGGAAAGCCAACTTACACAATGTAACTATCTGCGCATCTGCGCACACAATAGAACAACGGCGCAAGAGATGCGTATCGTGGAACACTACAGTTTACATTTGCAGTTGTACCGATAAGATCAATCGTATCTGCAACGCCACACTACCCAGAACGGTATATATCTGCATTGCATTACGCGCGTCACGCAATGAATTCACGGCCGTCGCCATGGGTAGTACGCGGGTGCAGCGCACGGCAGAATATGCTGCCGTACGCAAACGTAAGCGCGAGCGCGATTGTGCCCGTGAGGCCGATCCCGTGTATCGGCAACGGCAGAGCCTCTGACCGTCTACCACAGCGATCACAAAGCTATACTGTCCAAGTGTACAGTCGTCCGTGAAAGTGACCGTATGTGCGTGTAATCAATGGCTACATGATCTAAAACAAAGGCTATGCAACTTAACGAAATGTTTCTTCACTAAACATCAACTTTCAACAAGTACAATCCTAAACAAGCAATTAAATGACATATGCATCGCATCGGGTCACTCAGAATTTCTTGGGCTCGTTGCGTGATCGTTGGCTTCAGACTTTGACCTTGATTTGCATGGGAGAAAGCTTCGCGTTGAACCATCTTTCTTTAAGAACGGGGCTTTTGATTTTTGATTGTTAGTGCTTATATAGGACATCAGTGATCGATGCGCAAGCGAGTGCGCACCACGTGTCATGGTCAGCATCACCCAGCACGATACAGTGTATGATAATCATGTTGTAACTTCGCCATCGTAACAAAAAAAAAAAAAAACATATGCAGATTCACTTAAGACTGCTTACGCGTGGGAATGCGAAAGCATTATAATCGCTGACGTTAAATGTTTTCGATTTATGTTTTCGACATGCAGTCAAGTTGTTTCCGCTGAAACGGTGTGTGTGTGTTTCCGTATGCGATGTCCACAAACCGGAAATATTCGGACCATTTTGCTGCAGAACGATGCATTTTTTGCGTTCCCTTGCTTTGTTTTCTGAGGCCTGCTTCCGTGAGCAACCACGTTTCACAGCTGCCGCTGACGTAGACGCTTCGGAGAGCATCCCAGTAGACAAAGCAAGGATGAAATCGGAAAAGCAAGTAACGCGCGGGAGTCAGCAACATGACGTGTGCTATTACGCTCGCCCTCGGCACACCTCATTTTATACATTCATGATTTGGCGTAGAGAGTGCCTCGCAGTAGACACAGCACCGATGAAATCCGAAGAGCAAATGACGTGTTGGAGGCAGTGATGTAACAGGGACGTGACGTGTGCAATGGCATGCACTAGGCCCAACTTTAGTCAACCGTAACCGTGGAGCCACCATGACATCTAGGAAGCCGCTCGTCTCGCAACCCGAATGTCGGGGTTCGATTCCCACCCAGACCAAAATGTACTGAATATTGTTATCGATTCCATTACTTGACATTGTTTACAGAAACCTGCCTGGCACATATGGCGTCAATCCGATAACTTTTCCATGTTTTACTACTCATGCCGTCGGCCATTGTTCGTACGATCTTTCGGTCACACCGCCGATGACAACGCCGGATTTTCGCGAAATGGGGCACATAATGCTTTTGAATTAAACAGTTCGGCAGCATGTTACACTCCTGCAACACGTGAAGGTGAAGACCTGCTGCACGCTTGGCAATGTGTCCTATCGCATCGTCGCGTTGCTTACTTCGCAGTTCGGCTTCTTCGGTTTGTTTTCGACGCTTAGCTGCGGCTTTGTCCGATCGTATAGCGGAGTCAGACGCACGCCAACGACGTTTCTCTTCGACTTTACGTTGCGTCCTCTCAGCAGGGGAAAGCAGCACTTGCGGTCGAACGCCTTGCTCCCATCGCTTCTCACGACGCACCTCCTTTCTCGCTTGGCAAGCATCCGAGGCCATAGCGTACTTCCAAGGCCTACGGCGCAATCCGTTAGACACCGGACGAGCGTCCTCCATCGCTGTCTCCGGCTTTTCTTTTTCAGTGTGCGCACGCCGCTTGTTCCCCTTTCCATGCACCGCTCGCTCAGAGCAGGTCACCTGTCTTTTTTTTTTTTTCTTATACCACTCGTCGCGTTTGTTTTTTCAAGGCCATCGCGCAATGAGCCAGTTTAGGCGCCTTAAAATTTGATTTCTGGAGCTTGACATGCCAATACGACAATAGAATTATGAGATTCGCCATATTACGGGACGCTTCAATAATTTCGACCATCTGCACATGTTTAACGCACAACCAAAGCATGATATACGGACGTCTTTGTATTTCGCCTGCATCACAATGCGGCTGTCATAGCCGGGTTTTGTTGCTGCATCCTGGGGCTTGCAGCGTGTCACGCACCCCGTGAACGAGGCGCCAACGCCGGCCAAAATTCCAAAGCCGCTGAAATAGCCCCACGAAAGCAAGGACAATTAATAAGGGGCCCTCTGGTGCGCCAGCGAACGCCGGGTGTGGTCCAAAGACCGAGTCACAGCCCACAGAGTTGTCAAAACACAACAAAATATATTCTTCAAACAAGGCAGTTACATACACACATACACACTTCGGGTAGGCACAACACATTCCACTTCAGATGGGTGTTAACAAACTCTCGAAAATAATTAACGACAAGCACTAAGAGTACAACACGTACAGTACAGAATGAATATGAACACAAAGTGTCCACTCGTATTCACACGTGCTGGTCTTCAGCCGGACGATCTCGGCGTAACTGGAGGCAAATTTCGAGGAAGGAATTAACTGCTTCCGCAAATTCAGACGCTCAAGAACTGGTCAACTAGCTTTCCGGGGAATCCCTTTCTGTGAAGACGTCACATTTCTTCACCGGCGCGGTCTGGTCCCCCTGCTGATTCCCGCACGGCGCTTTTGTCGAATTTCTCGAACTTTCTTACGTAGTTGTGCTCCCTTAGCATGAACAAAGCCTTGGAATTTTCTAGACATTTCTCGCGTTTTTGACCGCGGCTCCGAAGGCTCTTTGAGAAGGGTGGTGACTCATCCATTAGCGCACGCTCGGGCTTACGCACTTCTTCGAAATTCTTCAAAATTATTTGTTTAAAAATAAATATGTCCGTTACGTAAGACAGTGAATGGCTCATACCGCCTGAAGCAGTGCCTCATACCCCCCTAAACGTGGCCTCCCCTTTATGACGACAAAAGTGAAATTCTACGTTGGAATGTTTTGCGGCAACGCAGCCGGCTGTGGAAGCAGGGGAGGACGACGTACGCGCCAGCCGTGGCTCGAGCACGTTTCGACAACGAGCAAGAGCACAACCCGAGGGGCGCCAACGAGCCAGCTGCGGAAGAAGACGCTCGAGCGCTCGAGCCGACGACGACGACGCTCTAGCCAATGGTGATGATGACAGATTTTTTTATAATATTAGGAGGCTGCCTCATCTCGAAAGTAATACAATTTGACTGCCCGCCGATTGTATTGCCACTGGCTACTCGCATCTGTCGGTGACAATGAACTCACTTTGTCAGAATAAAATGCTTTCGTGGCAGAATGATGCTGTTCAGCCCTTCCGGCACGTATACGACATCGCTTTGCCAAACCTCATTCGCTGAAATACCATGTAAGGTGCATTTTACAGCGAAGCAGTCTTCGGCTAGTAGATGGGGTTTTGTAGCGTCCACGAGGACAAACTATTATCATCAGAAATGGCTCGAGCCTGGTCGTCCTCCAAAGCTGGCTTGCTGGCGCCTCTCGGCGAAACCATGCGAATGCGCTCTGCCACTGCTCACGCGTTTGTCGTCGTCGTCTTCTTACACAGCTGGCTCCGCTGCTTCTCATCACTCCATCGTAGAATTTCACTACTCTTGTGTCGTTGTAATGGGGAGGGCGCGTTTACGGGGTATGAGCCATTAATTGTCTTACGTGACGGACAGATTTAATAACAGAGGTGATACGGGAATGTGTGTGCGTACCTCTCGTCACGATGACCACTGATCAGGACAACAAATATGTTCGTACCTTTGTTCAAAATTCTGTGTCCCATCTGTGCCGTGCGCTAAGCAACTTCGCTGGTCATCCACATTCACAGAGTGGAATGGCTCATGATTTTTTTAGAGCGCAGCCCTTAAGCGCCTGTAAGCGTAGCATGCTTCGGCGTCCCTCAGTGTAACCGAGCGAACAAGCATAGCGAAGGCTGAAAGAGTGAACGCGGAGCGCAGCGGGGGTGGAAAGACAGTGATAGCGAGGAGAGCACGGGGGGAAAGCGGAGGAAGCCATCTTGAAGCACCACCAGATGGCACTCACGTCCGCGCATCCGCTCAGAGTAACATTGAAGGGCAATATAGCAATATAATAACAAGAGCTTGGTGGTGCAACCCACCGCCCCGATCTAAAGGGACGCTGCTAGCAATCCATCCATCCAGGTGGCGGCCGCGCGGAGAAAGAAAAACAACAGTAACCAGAAAGCTCGACTTCGCGCATAGTGTTCGCCGCTACCGTTTCGTGGTAAATATTACAGCTGGATAAGCTGCAGTTGCCAGGAAGCGGCAACTGTGTTGCCGGTCGGTATAAAGCGCCGTGAGTCGCGGCTCTGCCAGTCGATGCGGTGATCGGTGCGATGCCTCAATATATTGCAAAATAAAAACACTATAGAGCTGCGCTAAAATTTCACATTAGGGAGTATCGTATTCGTCGGTGATTTTTTCATTTGCCCGTAGCCCGCCGCGCGATATTAAACGAGCCACTGCAACCACAGCAACGTGAAGCGGAACAATCACAGACGCCGGCACCACTATCCTCACTCGGTTATCTACTTTCAGTACGCTAACTCGGCCCCAGCAGAACCCCCTCCGCTTATGTGCGCTGCTTGCCTTTTGACAGCCAATAAGACAAGGCAAACCTCTCAACGTAGGCAATGCTATTCGCTTTGAAAGCAAACAAATTGACCTTCTATAAGCAAGGAGAAAGTTTGATTCGCAGTTCAAACAACGCTGTGGGTCAATTCCGTATGCTTGCATAGGTGGTTAAGTAAATGTGACGTCAGAATATTGCAATCAGGTCAATATGGAATAGTTTTACGTTACAGGGCCTCAACACTAACGCAGCAAGATGGTCATTGCTTCTTCTTTATTTCCATGCAGGAAACAAACCAACCACAAATCGGTTGTGCTTATACCTGTTTCACCAGTAAACAAGAACGGAGGTATGATTATTATCCGGTTGGAACGAATTGCACGGTAAGGGCGAATTACTAACCCGAGGAATATGAGGTTATGTAGTCAGCGAATCATTTAATTAGCGTAATTGCAATCGGTGTTGCGCGATTCATTCTAAGACATGACGTTTAGGCAGATGTTATTTGGGTATAACCTAGAAAATTAAGCCCCCTGTTAATAATAAACTTTAGGATGCCACAAAATTAATTATAGCGATTCGCGACGAAATATATAGAGTGTTTTTATGGGTTATTCACGCTTGGAAAAACAAATTTTTGCAGCACCTACTCTGCATCAGAAAGCTCCATCGGCAGTTTCTCATGTTGCTCTACAATTTTGTCATTGACTCTTTTCATCTAATTAAAGCAATTGATAAGCTGAGCAAATAATGAACACCAATTTTCTAACTAGGCGGAATGCAAAATATAATCTGCGTATAACCTTGGTTCGATCCAGCTACGTTGCATTTGTATATAGTTAAAGCTTGGCGAAAATTACGTGAAACACCCTGTGCATATATATATATATGTTCGTTTGCATGTACTTCTAATCTGAAAGAGATCGTAGCCGTAGAGAACGTTTCGTAATACCATCAAAAATAATAAAATTGCGATATTCTTACGTGACGAACAAAAATTACACAAGCAAGAGATATAAATAAATCGGTTAAGAACAGAGATTGCGGAATTAGAAGCACTTTTGTTATTGATTATCCAACTTTAACACCCTCATTGTGAATGAAAGCTCTGCAGCGCCAAAAAGATTGTACCAAGTCTTTTCTTTTTGTTTTTGTTTTTTCCTGTGGAACACTTGAAAGAACCACCATATGTAGGCCCCTGCCGTTTCATACACAGGCTGCGTAGCTAGGCGGATACTCTAACCAGAACATTGAATGATTATTTTGATCACGACCGACAATATACTAAAAAATGCGAGAAAACTTATCTCACGATGACTGTTGACGGTAATAAGAAGCTAGTGTCACGCCGTGTTCCGGTAGTCACGCTTATTTCTTATAGTGGTAATTCGACGACTTCCGTAGTTTTGGCTATATGCAGCATACTATGATATTTTCCTACTTTGCTATATGGCACTCGCTTGCCAACGTCGCCCATCAGTATGGCAGCACGACGACGGCTGTGTCACCCCAACACAGTGACGATATTGAAATGCCGAAAAAAAGAATGGCCTCAAGTGTAACTACAAAGGCATATAACGATGACGGTGTAACCATAATGTGCTGTCGAGTAAATAACGACGAAGGTATAACAATGACAGCGTGACGATAACGACATGAGGACAATGAGACGACTACGACTGTATGACACTCACCTCACTCACTACTCACTTGTTGCCACGATCGCTCAGTACGCCGAGAAATACCGACAACCTGCTCCTTCGTTGACATCTGCTCAACAGTGTCGCCTAAAACAGCGTCATGACCTCCAACCACCTCCTCACCCTTTCGCCATCGACTCCCTCATGTGGCTTTGGGTCCAGCCTGTTGCTGCTCCTGGCCTTTCGTCGAAGCTCATTCCCAAGTACCACGGGCCCTTCCGCGTGGTTGCGCAAACATCACCAGTTAATTACGTGGTTTAACCCATGTCACCATCATTAGATCTCCGTCGTCGCGGGCGAGAGACTGCACACATTGACCGGCTCAAGCCGTAGTACGATCCGCTGAACTCTCCCTAGGTCGCCAGGATGGCTACTCTTCCATACCGGGGGGTGATCGTGAGGAACAAGATCGGCACGCTGAATAGCCCCGTTGCAATCGCGTGGCTCGTATCCAGTCCACTCTCTGGCTACGCCCTACCTGCTGGTGCTGCGTAGGTCGCTGCCGCTATATGACCCAAATAAACGCCCTTTACATGGGCACCAATGTGGGAAACGGCTCGATCCCGCAGTCCACGCCAGTAGGCTCCAGTCTCGTCCGGCCGAGCCGAAGGGCGCTAAGCCGCAGCTCGCGCGTAAGTCGCGCCACTGCTCGCGCTTCCCTCGTATTATTCTTCTATACTCGCGGAAAAAATTCTGTGGCAATGAAGGGAAAACTACAGGCACGTGGATGCTGCAAATGTGTTACCATGCCAGTATTGCGGAAGCATTTGACAGCGCTTTTGGTTGCTCGGAAGAGACGCTGAATTGACGTAGCTTCCACGTGCGGCGGTTACGCGTTTGCTCAGACGCGGAAGGGAAAAGCCAAAAAATAAGCAAGCTTTTACACGAAGCGGTGTGTTTTGTTTTATTTCATTGTTGCTAATAAAGGGTTTATGTATTCTTTTCTACACTAACGTGGACTTAAACGCGGGACTCTTTACAGAAGCGCTCTCAATTGTGCGCGCTTTGCCTCAGTAGCTTTCCCTTCATTGCCACAGAAAGGTGTCCGCAGTATATAATTGGCTCTGATGCCGCCTAAGCATGTCATCGTTCTCACAGCACATATATAGATATATATACAGACTTAAGTCGGGCGCCTGACATATCGTTTCATACGTTTCTTTCTCATATATATATATATGGAAATACCACGGTCGAGCCGACGCTTCAATCCAAGATGGAAAAATCGCGCCGACGCAAAAGCGAACATGAGCCGATGCTTGATGATGGCTTTGTACAGCTGACGATGAAGGCCGCATAATAGCTTACACCTTCTTCCCCCGTGGACGGAAGCGGTCAGCCTGGTCGCACGTTACACTGGGGAACGGAGATGAAAGGGCTTCAGGCGGGCAACGTGCACAATCTCTGTTCCGCGGCAGCGTCGGTCAGTTGGGGCATCAGCAAGTGTAACGCGATAGTTCGCCGGCGAGGTCTGCTCTATGACATTGTAGGGGCCAATATATCGTGACTCGAGCTTCTCACATAAACCGGGTGTTCGTGCAGGTGTCGATAGCCGGACATGGTCACAAGGGCGGAAGCAAACGACACGGTGAGAGGCATTGTACTGATGTTTGCGATCGTCTTGGCTTGCTTCAGTGTTTATACGGGCGTGCAGTGGCGCACCGACGGGGGGTGATTCGGGGGTTGTAACCCCCCCCCCCCCTCTGAGGCCGACTTAACCTCCTCTTTTGTTTAACCCCTTTTCTTTCCTTACGCATTTCAGTACTGCAACTAAGATGTAAGACGCGCAATCGTCTGGACACTCGCAAAAAGCGCATTTTCTGACAATTTCCCCCGAAGAAAGTGAAATTAGCGCTGTTTGGATGGTATTGGCAAACTGTCAACCCCCCCCCCCCCCCTGGCAGAGATCCTGGGTGCGCTACTGCGGGCGTGACGACGACATTGGGCAAGACGAGACACAAACTGGTCGCAAATTATTGGTCAAGCGTTGACCGGGCGGGAGAAAA
>NC_051157.2:166248086-166285991 GCF_013339745.2 Dermacentor silvarum
AGGTGGGCGACCGCCGCGGCGTGCAGGCATCAGTGCAGCTTCATGTGTCGCACGCGCGCGGCCGTAGCATGGAGACCGGAGAGCGAGGCGAGGAGGGACAAGCAGTCGGTATACAGGTACACCGGAGCCGTGCCACGCACAGACGCCGCGTATGCGAGCGCCTCCGACATGGCACACACCTCAGCGGCATACGCACTAGAGGCCTCTAGCAAGCAGAACTTCCGAACCGCAGCCACGCGACCGGTCGGTTCAAACGCAACAAAAGCGGCGCCGGCCGCACTGTTGCAGAAGGAGCCATCCGTAAAAATATGATACGCCCGCGCTCCAGCCAGCTGCGCCGCCTGAGGAGGTGTTAACCGCATGAATGGAAAGCGGTACCTCTCACGCGGGTGATCGGTCCATTGAGGACAGGGATATTCGACCTGGGCCGGGTAGATGGTTGTGGGGCCGTAATGAGTAACTTGCCGCAGAGTGAAAATGGAGAATTCCGCAGCGAGGCGGTCTAACTCCACGGCGAGAGGGGGACAGTTAGCCAGGATGTGAAGGGCCGACGTACGGGTGGTGTGATAGGCACCAGTGATCGCGATCAGTATCGATCGTTGCACGGAATTCACCCGAGCAACGAGGTGAACCAACGGAAAAGGGGGCCACCAGACGGGCTAAAATGTGGCAAGAAATGTGCTCGCGACTGCGCTTGAAAAAGTGGACAATCACCCCCTCTCAGAGGAAAAACATTTAGGACACTGGTCAAGACGGGCATCGGCACTCAAGGGCTTAAGGGCTCTGCTGAAGTTCTTAAGGGCTTGTGAATTGTGCAACCGGTTTTGAATGTTGTAGCGTGTAGGGCCGCGTTATTGCGCGAATTTTCTTACTTTACTTTTTTTATTTATTTGTTTCTTCTATCACCTTTTATTCCCTTTACCCCTTTCCCAAGTACAGGGTAGCCAGCCGGTATATACACTGGCTAACCTCCTTGTCTTTTTCCATTTCTTTCTCTCTCTCTTTGAGTGTTAATCATTTTTCGCTGAGTCATTATCATTTTGCTGCGACATGCTCATTACTATGACTTCTACCATCATCCTTTAGTGTTTCCAACACTTTGTGCCCACGTCCAACCCCATTCCAGTGGTTTTTGAGTGCAAATTTTTCACTGAGAGGCTACGCGGCTACCGCGAGGAGCAGGGCAAACGGCATTTAGTTTGAAATTTAACCTGTTTCCGCGGCGCACACCGGTGTAATACTTACATTAGCGCGTATTGTAGGCACTGCGCTTGTCAGCTCAAAATAGCCAGACCTGGTGAGGGGCCCTTTGAGGCATGTTTCAAGAATGTCGGTTTGCGTTCGAATTGAGGTTTGGCTAAAACTCCGCTTCAGTTACGATTTTTGGTTCGGAATAGGGTTTAGTTGCGTATTGTGATACCTACACCACATGACATCTAACGCTGTACATATTATTAAATTACAGTTTCTTCTATGACACAGATATGTAACAGGTAATCAGGAGGCTGGTGATGGAGCTCGTGGGGACAACCATCACTCGTGAACTGCAATTGTTTTTTACTAAAAGTGTAGTTTCAGCTTTAGCGCGGACTTATGTGCTCACAGAACGTAACTTATGGTGCTATTTACCCTCTATAAACTGTTATATTTTGCACTACTTGGACCTGAAACTCTTATGAAGGCCTACAAGTACCGCCGCAGCGGCAGCTGGAGACAGTCAGTAACAGGTTTCAATTAATACGATGCGCAAACCAGCATTCAACAATGGCTGGACTAAAACTGCACGATGTAACACTGGTGTTGCTGTGTATTCTCCAGAGGACATCTTGGTTTACCTTTCATTTTACACAGACGAGTGACATTGACATGAACCGACACTGCTATGATTATTTAAAGGCCCCTTAACTTTCAAGTGGATGCTGTTCTATTATCCTTACCAATCGAAACGTTACAAAGCCCTGAACTTCATGTTTTATTTGTTTACTACAACGTGGGCCGGCTTCCTAAACCGTTGCCACCCACTCAGTTTAATCAAGAATGTTAATTTCTCATTTGCCAGATGTACTAGGCTTCTTATCTCTAATAATTACAATACTGACTCTTCCAGCAAGATCACAATACATGCACATTTTCTTTCTTTGTTTTCTATTCTTCGGACCACCTTCTTCTAAGTCACTGCCGGGCAGGACACAGACGAGTACACACCAGCTGGGCATTTTCTGATGACAGGGTACTTACATCATGAAGTTTTCTCAGTCGCTAATGAATGCAAAAACTAACGTTTACTTAAAATTGCTGCTTATCGAGAAACAGGCATAATGATATTGCTTTTGCTTTCAAGGAAAAGGACCACTGCACTGTCGCACTTAATGTCAATAATTATGTATATCGACATTCCTGTCAGGTTTTTGATCTGCTATATAAAGTTATAAAGGAAAAAAAGGAGAATAGATGAAGTCAACCACAAATAACACTTTTTTAACAAGGATCAGTCACCGCCATGAGCGAGAACTGCGTGATAACAAAGAATTGTTACATTCGCAAAGGATTTTAATAAAATGCTCAGCAAAACTGGCTATGCTAGGAAAAGTTTAATCTGTTGTTTGATGTCTGATGTGCAAGTGTTTTGTAGTTTCAACACATTCCCGAGTGAAGTCGTTCAATGCACACTTTATTATCACGTAATCCGTCTTTACAATACTATGCATAATAGAATAAACTAGTGAGAACAGAGATCGAGGCAGGGGAACCAAATTCTAAACATGTTGCTTATGTAATCTCATCTGTAGACGCGCTTTTTAATGCTGTTGATGAAAAGCATCTGGCATGCATATAATTCTCCTCCTATGTTTTCCATTCTTGCAAGTACCTCTTACGTATGATCCTGGGGAACGAATGTGCTGAAAAGAAGCCGTGTAAGGAGGACATTACGAAAATGTAACAAAAATAAGATTATTTTCGGAAAACACTGTTAATTCGTAGCGGCGTTAATACGACTGCAACAACCTAACTTTCACGATTGAAAGCATCGTAACATAACAAGTGTTTTTTTTTCACAAATTCACTCGACAGCAGCTAACATTATAACACGACTGCAGTAATTACAGAATTCGACACAGTGGTGGCACAGAACCGTATATTAAATATCGTCAAGTCCGAAGACAGACGAGCGCCTAAAAGCAGCAAGCGCGGTGTCAAGTTCAGGCATCGTTAAAGGACTATGTTTGAAGTGAGCAATGTAGGTTTCCCTGTTTTAGCGATACTAGACACGGGTGCGGATGGTTCGGTGGCGCCTTCCCCCTTTCTCGTTGCGCCAACAAGGCAAGGGATGCATCAATCTCATCGACGACGACCGCTGGAAGCGCCTCAACCACGCGAAGGTGCTTGCGAGTCTGCGATGCAATTAACGAGAGCTTAAAGTGGGCCTCGACTTGAATATGCCCCAAGTCGTGGGGTTCCGTTCCCAGACGTCGGTAGGCCAACTACGTTAGAAGCAGCTATGGCTCTGAAAGCAGACGCAGTGGGATCCTTGTTCGTTATTTGCTGGTGTTCACTCTCGGTGTCAGGCATGGCTCCACCTTAGTCTTTGGCTGCGTGTAACTACTAGGCACAAGCCGGGGCTCGATGAAGACGCCCGCAGTGACTAGCTTTAAGGCGCATGTGAGATACATACGTGTCGAGACGTACGACAAGAACTACCTTCGTATCTCTGTCTAGCATGCACTCGACAAGGGGACCGTATGTTTGAAAAGGACAGAAATGCAACCGGCGTGATCTTATAACATTCTTGCAGACGTGGGTGGTACGTCGCTCAGATGAACCCGGGGTGTAGCTGCAAACAAATCCACAGGTTCTTGTACACGCACTTGTTTAGCGAAAGTCAGAGGGAAGCTAGGATATCCTGGATTCTTTTGTCAGGTCATCAAATCAACCACCTAGAGCATGCCGAAGATTACTTGCGACAGAAAGGTTGTTCTCTTGCTTAACCACTCACCTACCGCTTGCGTGACACGCTCGACGCGTAAAGTCCGAAAACAAAACTGTATTACGAAATGCCTGATACAAGTCTCCATTTGATATTTCTTTTTGGACACGTCAAATTTTGTATACAGTGTGATATTACGTTTTTTTGAATAACCTACATGTTTGTATGTTCTTGTGTTCGCACAAATATTCCAGGTGCCTTCGAAGAAAATGCTGGCACAGGCACCTAAACATGGCGTAATCAAGAACATGTGGGGGACAAGCACCACAGATGCTTTGTTAAGATAAGGGATGTAGTGTAGTATCCGCGCTTCCAGGAACCAAGTGATAGTGTCCACCCACGGCAGTCATATCTGCTCATGTGTGGGCTAATGCCTGCGTAGCTGTCGTCAAGGCCTTGGTTGTATTAATATGGCTGCTTTCTTTGGTTGGGGACAGCTGCGTGCACACTTCGCCGTACACATGCTGGACGCTCAAAAGCAACAATACAAACATTTGCAAAATATTCTTAGGTTTTGCTACGACGAAAATAAAATATATCCGGTTCGGGGTATAACTGGCTTACAGTATATGTTAGAGAGGTTTGTGCAGGAATATATGTAGTTCCACAGGCTGTGATAGCTTTAGGCTTAACTTTCCTGATCATATATTGATTGATATCGCAAGAAAATAGAAAGTTATACCTCTCAGAAGGTAAAAACTTACCAGGCATGGCCAACCAACAGGTAAGAAATTGAACTCTGTCCCTCTTTTGCACGTAAAAGCGCAGCCAACTTGGGTACCGTTGAAATGCTACATAGAAATACCCATAATGTAGAGTATTAACATATTCACGGAGTATTTTGGTTATCTCGGGGCTATGCCGTAATCTAAAAATCTAGAACAAACGCAACTGATGGGACTCGATATTCGAAGTCGATATATAGTTCCCAAAACAGTCGTATTTTAAATAGTATAGATTTGTACCACATGCCTACACTGCGAAATAATGCGTTTTCTAGGCATATTTTATTGTATTAGCACTTGTGAAATATTTTAGAGGGTCGCTTACCAATTTAATTTTGTGTATATAGCAAGCAATTCGCATTTTTCGCACGACACAATCATATCTGCGAAGTGTTTCTTCCAGGCGTGTCACGAAAACAGGTTGTAAGGAAGACTTTTGGAGTGTAATGAAGCACCCGTACCATTTCTATTCGTGAGATAGGTTAGTGCAGCTCAATAGATTTTTGATAAGCGATCATATGCTTTGCCTCCATGAATCCTCTTCAATAAACCATCCGTATAGTTTTGGGGGGATATGGGTAAGCCATTATCTCCAAAACATTTCAGTTGAACCTGTCTTTCTGGCTGAGTCTGGTGCCTGCCCACTGCGTGAAGTGGACCGCGCTATTTTCAGGTAAATTGAAGTCATTGAGTAATGGCTTGCCGTCTATGAAATTTCACTCCCAATAGCTGGAACTACACCATAAAGCTAAATATTATTTTAATTTTAGGGATGTTAATAGCTTATCGCTTTTGTACCACGTAGCCAGCCTTGCCACATGGGCAGCGCTTATGACTAGCTCTGCGTAGGTGTTATGGCACCTTGCATTCCGAACGCTAAGCGATGAGCAACGCTTGTGGTGGGATTCACCAGTTTTAGCACGTCCGGTATAGCGGTAAATGCAAACGTACTGGGCGCTTCACCAGGCTGGCGGAGGCGCAAGTGTGAACGCCTTGGATCTTGGAGCCACCGGGTGATGCAGATCTCAACTAGACAAACACAGCTAATATTCCAGTAAGCAATTGTATTTTACTTGGCTACTGGGGCACATTTTGGGCAGCCACAAGATTGCGCCTTTGCCGAAAATATACACAAGCAGCGAAGTAGAATGCACTTCGTTACGGCAATATCAGCGGTGTTTGTCTCGTTGAACTCTGCGCCACCAGGTGGCTGCACCGTTCAGGGCGTTCGCGTTTCGGATTTGCTCTTCTGGTAATAGGTGACCCGTAAAACAATGTCGCAGTTTCGCCTGAAAGGCGAAGCATCAATTGCGATACCAAATTAGTAGAGAGCTATGAGGAGTAGGGATAGTAGTTTTATCGGCTGCATAAGCTTAACGCATTCGCTTACTAACTAAATTAACAAGCGTGGTGTCAGCGCGCACAAGGAAACATGAATACATCACACTCGATGAACGCAGACAACCACTGTCAAAACGCGGGCTTAGAGAAGCGCGGCCGCCGCAGCGAGCCCAGGTTCGCGCGGCCGCCGCAGCGAGCCCAGGTTCGCGCGGTCTATCGCTTCAACGGAAACTGAGTTGCGTAAGCACTGCGCATACAAAGGTCAGAGCCGTGTGGAGATCGCTTTCAAGATTCGTTGAGCGCGACAACAGCGACAGTCGGCACAGGCGCAAAGTACAAGAACGCATTTGTTGGCAGAGTAGAAGCTGCTCCCCCCCCCTCTTCCTCCCACGCTGCCTTCCCGGTTTGCTCCTTTCGCGTGGGAGATTGCGTCGCCAGTTACACTCGCGCCCGTTTGCACGATACGCATTTGGTGCCGCAGCACAGCGTCGCCCAACCTCCCCCCCTCCCTCCCTCCCTCCCATACCCCCACGGCCTTTCGCGCGACGGAAGTCGCTTTTGCTCTCCCGCTGTGCGTTCGCTCTCTGTGAAGGCGCGCGTCCCCGGCGCGCTTTCACTCGCACATACGGCGTGCCGAGATTTTTATCGCCCTTGGACTTTATGCGTAACCTCACTGCGATGAAGACGGCGGAAATTCGCTTGAAGTGTCCGTATAATTGCTATCGCAATAAAAGCCAGGGATTCTGGGATGCACCATCTGCTCCCTGTTTCCGCTTCGAGAGGAAGCGCCGCCGCTGCCACCGCTTCGCGGTAGAAGCCTATTGATGCGCTTGCAGTCCGGCTTTGTCACACTTGAAGATTACCGGGTTGCCGGCGCCTAGCAAAACCATGGTCGACTGTTCAGCCGTTGGCTGTTCAAATTGAAGCGTTAAAGGTAAACTCATGTAACTACGGCCTTGCTGCATCCCTTGCTGAGTCAGCTGTGCACAAGCATCACAGGCATGGTTGCCACTTCCAAAAATTAACGTAGAGCGCCTTTTATCAGGTGGCGATGAGTTGTGTCAGGCCGACACGGAATGATTCCCTAAGATATTTCTTTCTCTAACATTGACTCAAGCAAGAATAACTATTTCACTACTCTCGTGATTAGAGGTATTATGAAACAAATTTTTTCAGCGAAAATTTAAAAGGGACACAGCGAGATACATACATAATACTCGCAACGAACTAGACCACCTTAGTACCTTGAACACAGATACAGGTAATTAGCAGCCGTGATATGTCATCGATACGGCCATTTCCCCACCTGGTTGACAAAAAAGCGAAAACATCTAACTACGTACCACTTCAAGTGAACCTCGAGTTTCGACCAAGAAATGCCGTTGACGGCGCGCAGTTTTCAGACATTTTCACCACTTCATTTTATAAGTACGCTAGCTGCGCCGTTCCGGACGATATCGGTTGCAGCGATGATCACCGGGCAGTATTTACCAGGCTGCTATAGCCATCGCCTCAGATTTTCCAAGTAATGCTTCTATACACTTGACAAATTATCTGATAAAGATAGCTTTTTCATCTGTCTGATTGACGCGCAGGCAGAGCAGTCAGTGACGGTGCATCCAAGCAGCGGCAAATGTCGTAGAGCTAAACCTAGCAGAAACAAAAAAGGCTGCTGAAACGAAAACAAAAGCGTATTCTTGCCTTTATTGGCTCGTCATCGTCACGCCCAGAGTGAACTGAAACCTAGAAATCAGCTGCATGAATGGTACGAGATTGCTGGTCGACAAAGCGGGCGGAAAGCTTCGCGCGACTGACCATTGAAACCGCGTAGAAAAACACGTGCGCCGGGCATGCCGCCGATGCCACCGGGTCGTCCGTCGAACCGGAAGCTGCTAGCAGACGGCGCGCCCCACAATTCCCTGCGATTGCTCGGTTTACGGGTCACACATGCTGGAGCACTGCACGGGCTGATTTTTTCCGCCCGGCCCGAGCCCGTTCTTGGGTTGAGCTGTCCGCCCAAGACCGACCAAATGTTTCATGGTGAGACCCGGCCCGGGCCAGGAAATAATCCACGTTACCCGCCCGGCCAGGCCCGCCACTCCTTATGCCCGAGCCCGACCCGAGCCTGGCTTGAAACTCGCCCGAACCCAACCTTAGACCGAAAAAGATCACCGAGCGGAATAAAAAAAATGAAAAAAAAAACAGGATGAAAGGAATTTATTCCTAAGGCAGAAATACATCTCATATGTAATTATGAACACCATTTGAGCAGTCAGAACGAAAATACCAGAGCGCGAAGTATTACGAATGACCCTGCCAAGCAGTATAGCCAGCAGTTTCCAACAAAGCATGCACCACCCCAACCGCTCATCCCACTTAACCGTCTTCTAGTACATTCTAGCTGATGCGCAGTCACGACCGGTTGTGAGCGCAGCGCATGAATGAAGTAAATGGAGAATGAAAGATTCTCGTTCCTCCATGGTGCAGCGTAATGCGCTGCTGCTATACCGCCGGTTGAGAACATGCGTTCAATCATGGATGGATTTATGCCATATTTCAGCCGCTTGACGAATTATCTTATCCTACCAGTCATCATTTTACCAATTCCCCTTTTAAGACTCAGCAAGTCGCGAAAGCGCTTACACCGCGCTGAAAGCAGAAATTACAATAATTTAGGTAAGGAATACAATGGCATCCTTTTGGTTTGAGGTGACTTCGGTGTTTCTGGACTTTTACATTCTGTTCAAACAACACAAAATACGACGGAAGAAGAAAAGGGAAGTACACAGGAGTAGCACTGCTAGATTCCAGCTGCGCCAGAGCAACAGGTATTTCAGAGTCGAGACGCGCGAGGAGAACTCGCTGCACGTACGTGCACACCACCAGAAAGTCCGAGCCCGGCCCGGCCCGGGTCAAATAGCACATGCCGTGCCCGAGCCCGGCCCGAGCCCGTAAGAAAACTGCCCTACCCGGCGTGGCCCGACCCGGCCCATGGGCCGGGCCCAGGCTTTCGGGTAAGCCCTAGCCCGTGCAGCGCTCTGACCTATACACCCAGTGCGCTTGCGTTTACCGGAATACCAGACGCCCTAAGACTCTCTGTTGTAGCCTTCTAACAGGATTACTCTATGCGGCTGACGTCAATCCCACGAGAAATGAAAATTCCTAGTCGTATGATTAACAAATGTTGACCAATTCACCTTTCAAAAAATGTGGTTGATCCCTCTTATATAGGAATCGGTATAGAACACGAAAGTGAAACGTGTCTTCACAGAAGTAGTGTAATGTTTATTGCACATTGATATATAATGTCTATTGGTGTTTTGTGGCTAAAGCGCCCTTAGGCGTTGATGCACCCACGCTGACGCCTGGTGGCACGTCTCCTCCATCACGACTACCAACGTCGATGACCATGAGCAACCGTCGTGCATATGGAAGCTGCACTACGCTGCACACGCTAGCACAACGCGAAAGACGAAGCACGTAACTGACACACTAATACAACGCGCAAGACAAAGCACGTAACTGAATCGTCACCGAGTCAAATCAGCGCGTACAGCGCGTCGTAATTGCAGCCTCCGCGATCAACTTCTGAAACATTTTCAGAGCTAATTGCGGAGGCCACGCTCTGCTGTGCTGAGTACGGTGAACGCCACATAAGTGGCGTTGGTAGTGCTTCTTGATGCCAGCGTCCCTTCGAATGCTGGCATCGAGGCGCCGTAGTGCTGAGACCACCGAAGCGTTCACTGTCGGTGCGCGTTAGTGTCATAATGCAGTACTTCTCTTTTCTGCTCGTAGGCGGCGGCACCGCCCCGAGCAAGAGCGCGGGTACACGGAGGAGTGTTAGACATATAAGGCGCGTCTGTGTAGCTCTCTGCAAATGCGTTTGTGGCGCAATGGGTTAAACGCTCGGCGATCTATCGTCGCGGACCGAGAGGTCGTGGGTTCGATTTCCAAATTTTGCATGTTTGTGGAACTTTTTCTTCTGGTTTCTTTCTTTGTATTATGTTCTATGACGTATTTCCGTGACAGAAATACGTCAGTGAAGTCTTGGTGGACCCCGGCATAAAACACTTTCGTGTTAAAATTACAGCACGAATTCCAATTTACAAATTGTCGTTCGTTAGTTGGCAAGGCATATTCGCTTCGAACTAGTTCTAGAGATCACAAGGCTTACGAGATATCCACAGTGAAACTTGCGATAAAAATGCACTGTTGTTCGTACTATTTTATCACGCGCCCGTTTTATGTATTGTAGCACAAAAGTGGTACGCTTGTGTATTTCATCTCAAACTACGAGAATGAATATCTCGAAACTGATGTTACCCTGATAATTATTTCTATATGAATATGCCGTGCCAATTTAACAGCGGCAATTAGTAAATTGCAATATATGTGTGAAACAAAACAATTTCAAAGTTCAATACAGATTTCCCTGGTGAACATGATTTTACAAAGGCTACTTTTCAATCAGTAGGAAATTATAATTTGCTTTCGCTGCCGTACTTTTGTTATTCATTACGGTAGTTTTTTGTTTACTTTCGAAGCCTACCCTAGGTAACAAAGGGTACATTGTTAGAAATGCACAAACATATTTGTTACGAGCAGGCAGTATAAGCTTATAGTCGTATGTTTCATTTTGTGGGCGAACATGCTCCATGTTTTCAAAACCTTCGACGCCATTTTCTTTTTGAAGATCTTGAGGCCACGCATCGTGAATAACAAAGCTAGGAAACACAAGGTTAGTGGATAAGAGGCGGCTCCCAAATGTTTATTTTCTATGCGCGTCTTGCGCTGGAGCTTGAGGTATAGTAGCGGCACCTGGCAAGAAAAGTTATCTGGGTAGTACGAGCTTGGGTAGTACTGAGCCCTGGCTGTGGCGAAGCACGTTTCTAGTCCGAGTTTTGCGTTGATTTGCACTTTTTCCGCCCTGTTGCTAGTGCGAAAAGGCTCGTCTCTTCTCACAGACCACGCCGACCAGGCTGTCAGCTGGCCGCAGCCTAGTTTTACGAAAACGGACTCTCCGTGTGCCGTGCCACGTAATGCTGGAAGCAGGAGGAATCGGCGACGCCGATCCGGAGAGACCTAGCTCAGCCTCGAAAAAGCGTCACTGTCGTTACTGCTGTGTCGTGGGCTGCCAAGAGCAAGAAGGCCTCAATCCCAAGATCCGATTTCCTTCAAGGCCTGTTGCGCTGCTGAGCACGAGATCGCGGGATCGAATTCCGGCCGCGGCGGCCGCATTTCGATGGAGGCGAAATTCAAAAACGCCCGTGTGTTTGCGTTGTAGTGCACGGTAAAGAACCCCAGGTGATCAAAATTAATCCGGAGACCTCCACTACGGCGTGCCTCTTAATCAAAAACTGGTTTTGGCACGTAAAAACCCAGAATCAATCAATCAATCCTTCACGGCCTCACGCCGCGGAGCATCGGGCGCGCTGGATAGCTTCACTACCCCACTACGAGCAGCACCGGTTCGAGAGTTAAATGTGCTCATCCTTGACCTCAAGCCAATACGTTAAAGCAGCGAGCAGCGCACGAGCTCGCGTTGCGGCGCGCGAATCGCACGTACGTTACCGCGAGCTCATATGCATTGCATCAGTTATTTATAGCTGCGAAGAGGACAGATGGTCGCCTCTACAGCGCAGGAATAGCTACTTGTCTAGCAGCATGCAGTCAACAAAGATGGCAGGAGGCCCGCCCTTTCGCGGCATGCTGAAAGACTACTGCCATCGCGGCGCGTACCGTCATGCGCTCGAGCAACTCCGTACACATGATGTCTGCTAATCGCTGCTGTGAATTCATTTATTGCAAGCATTTCTACGCGTTTGTGCGTCTGAATATAGCAGCAAGCAAATCTTATCTGAAGTTCAACTTAGTACGCGCCTCACTTCACCTGCGATTGGCACCGAGCTAAAACTTCGCCGCTTATTTTTTGAACGGCGTACACGTATTTGGCGTTGCATAATTTCTTGCCTTTACGCAGTGTGCCACCGCTGAAACAATATTCGGTGCCTGATATTCGCTGCAGGCCGCGGTACAACACAACCGAAAGTGGCGGGTTCATATTGTAAACGTGCTTTCCTAAGCAGAGGACCGAGCTTGGTACTACCCAGTTGAGGACAACCGGTGCTCTTTAGCACCATTATCGCAGCGTCCCCTGGGCAAAGCAGGAGCCCCATACGTACTCATATTTATGCATCTATAAAACAAAGTGTGCAAGTAAATTGATAAGCACAGTCCTCTTCTTTAAAGCGGCATTGCTTTCCGCCCCAGCAATGAAATAATTTTATGAGTATGACCAACTGAAGAATGACGCACCTAAAAGCAATTTTCAGCCATCAGTGAAACCACGACAACCGCTTCAAAATAAGACTGTCTTTGTCATCTTTCATTCATTTGGTAATGTTTGTTTTGCCGAAATTCCGGCACTCATGCAAATTTACTTGTTCATTCGGTCTCTTTTATCAGTGCTGTACTTTGGGAGTTCACATGCACCCAAATATAACATAACACAAGTATTGTCAGAAATGTATTGCATTTTTTCGGTAAACTTACATTTGCTTATTTCCCCTTTCCCCAGATATATTCCCGGACATAAAGTCTTTCGGCATCATCAGCCTATATTTATGTCTACTGCTGGACGAAGGCCTCTCCCTGCGATCTCCCGTTACCCCTGTCTTGCGCTAGCTGATTCCAACTTGCGCCCACAAATTCCTTAACTTCATCACCTCACCTAGTTTTCTGCCATCCTAGTCTACCCTTCCTTTCTCTTGGTATCCATTCTGTAACTCTAATGGTCCACCGGTTATCCATCCTAGGCATCACATGGCCTGCCTAGCTCCATTTTTTCCTCTTAATGTCAACTAGATTAGTGACTATCCCCGTTTTCTCTCTGATCGACACCGCTGTCTTCCGGTCTCTTAACGTTAGGCGGGAAGAGAGCGGTGTGGATCAGAGAGCAAAGAGAAGTCTTTCATATCGACTGCTGAAAAACTGCGCGATGCAAATGCTTCCATAAAAAAATAGTGACAAGAAAAAAAGGTAGATGGCAACTTCAAATGAAGCGAGCTATGACGTTCAGAGATAAGTGCGCGATAGGATTCGGTGTTTATACATTACAGTGATATTACTGTGGTAAGAACTAACGAATAATTTAAAGCTTCTAAAATAACTATAGCAAGAAAAGTAGCTGAATTTTTAAGCAAAGCAACGGCTATACACTTGCCCACAAGGTCGTGTATTTCAGTGCCATCCCGTAAAAAATGATCAAAAGAAACCATGAAGGCTACCTCTCTAGTGGACTTTACCTTGATGTATACAGGTTCACATCCTCTTGGAATTCTTTTGTAGGCACATCTTCCTAATAGGCATACACCGCCTTTGTAATCACGTTCTCCGTTATATCCTCCATGTTTCACCTGGGACAAATATGAATGGGCGGTTTTATGTAATTGTGGACAGAGCAGCTAGATTTTGTCACGTAAATATTCTTTTATAATAATAAAATCTTGAATAAAGTCCCTCCACCGCATATCTTTCATTTCGGTGTATCCTTTCGGCGCAAGTTTATTACCTTAGGTATTATTACCTTAGTCGCATCCATCCCGCGACAATAGAACACATACTTGGCGTGTGCCCTCAATATGCAGCCGAGCGAAGGACACTAAAGCGTAGGGTTGACTGTTTGGACTCCCGCCCTTTTCGGAAGCAAAGATTTAAGGCGCGTGGAGAAGCATTGATCACGCCCAGCGCACCAGGCGCGTAACCAGGGAGGGGGGGGGGTCTGATGGGGCTCCAGCCCCCCCCCCCCCCCCGAAATTTTTTCGTGCTGTCGTGCACCGCCGACCACAACAACCACCGGCGCCAGGAATCATTCTGGATTTTGTCTACAATGTCTTTTTGACGCTCGAAAACACATTTTGGCGCGAAAATTGCGAACTCGGGCTGGATTTCGTGGCAACACCCATGCACCTGGTGTCACATAACGTAAGGAGCCCAAGCCGAGCACAAAATTTCAAGGGCTTTTCGATAGCGAGCGGGCGCATCGCGGCATCTCGCAGCGGCACCGAAAACTACGGAGCGCATGGATTTCAATTCCGAAGCTTGATTCTCATAGACTTTTGACGCGAAAGGTGCACTGACATTTCCAAAGGCGTGCTTCTGATTTTTAATTCTGGAACTTTCTGGGTTTAATGTTTTTATAAACTTGGGCCAACATGCACGCACTCGAACGCGCGTGTCCAAGCCGTTCCAGAAATGGAAGCACGCGCTCGCAATCTTCCACACACACGAAAATATTAAATATCACCGTGACTGTCAGCTGGCGTCTGATAATTTTCTCCACACATTTCAGGAAGCGCGCCAAATATGATCGATCAGCTGGACCAGGGCAGGCTAAGTAAAGTAAGAGAAAACAGAAGATAGTGAACGGTCTATTATTGAGGCAGTTCTGTTTTGCGGGCGACAAGATCTGGCTCTCCGTGGCCAAATAGGGACAGTGGTCCTATTGATTGAAGCAAAGCCCCCGCTTAAAATATGGGTATTTTCAGAGCGATTCTTCGCATGCGAGCTGATTGTAGACATACATATCTGAAGAACCATTTGGAAAGTTGCCCCAATAATGTCTCATATTTAAACCAGACGTACAAAACCAAATTATAGAAATTTGTGGTGAAATTATCAAAGAAAGCCTAGATGCAAAAGTGAATGCTGCAAGCTGCTTCTCCGTACTTGCTGACGAAACGACGGCTATTGCTGGAATCGAACAGCTTACCGTTTGTGCAAGGTACGTAAAAAAGGATGTCAACGATATCGAAGGAAGGAAGGAAGGAAAATAAGAGGTGAAAGGCAGAGAGGTTAACCAGTTTAAGTGTCCGGTTGGCTACTGTGCACAGGGGGATGGGGTAAGGGCAGAAAAGATTAGAAAACAAGAGAAGATTAAAAAAAAAGAAACGTATCAGTCCGCACATTCTATAGTTTTTCACTAAGTCCTGGTTCTTTTGAAAAGCGTACTATAGCGCTTTTAAAGCAGTTCGTTCCGACGTCGGCTGGGACCAGGGACCAAGAATTTAGGCTTCCGTAAGAGGACGGCTGCCTACCTTGTCGAGCGTGGTGCTGAGAAAACTATATCGAAGTGTTTTTACGTTTTAGCACAGGAATAGATGCCCTCTCTCATGGAGACTGCAGGTTATATGTACATGTGTACAAACTGCTGCAGATTCTAATCACCCTTCCAGCGCCACTGCCAGGGCAGAAAGATTTGCAAACATGAGATTACTAAAAAAACCACTTGCGCTTTACAATGTCTGAGGAACGCATGGTGATGCTGGCGCTTCTATACACCCACAGAGACGTCGCCATCAACGTGTCCGAAGTTATTGAACGCTTCGCTAAACCTCCCCGATGAGTGAAGTTTATCGTTTAGATGGCGAAGCAGCAGAACTCAATGCCTGTAAAAATATCTGTTCCTTCACGATGCTATATAAGCTCGTAATTATGAAAACGTATGACTGTTCATTAGCTTTTAAAACCACAGAAGTTATCACCGTTTATTGTAACAGTTAACATGATGATCAAAATTATCCTGGGAATACAAAAATTACGGGGACATCAATAACCAATTTTGACAAACCTTGCTCATTGAAAGCACGGCACACGTGGCGTTTCCCAAAAACGCATTCGGATGTTGGGTAAATCAACTTGCTGCATCATCTGTGGCTTTCGTTTATCCTTTTCTTTCCTTTTTAGCTACATTTTCTTACTTCTTTTTTGAAACGAAGCAATACCCTTCTTTAATTTGGTGTACATAATAATTGCTGCCGCTGTGCAGGCAGTTAAAATACACATTTTCTTATTGGTTTCTGCATTCTTTCTGCATTTCTGCATTTCGATTTCTGCATTACGACAGCCACATGGTGCTGTCGCGATCGCAGCATGGCCCAAATGCATATCACGATTTCCGAGATCATATTTGTGTTCTTGCCTGGATCGTCTGTCTTTATACTTGTATGCGTGAAGTTTACTATCTGTGACTGCGAAACAAGTTTATTTGTCTTGTTTGACGCATTATATACAGTGACGTTTCGTTAGATACGTAGATTTATTGCAGACTTATACGTATATTTAAATATCTTGTTGCGAGGTTTTGTGTACACAAGCAGTGAACTTGATTTCACGCGACAATTTCTTGCCGTTTAGCTTGGCATTTGTATATTCCATTCTATCTTCACATTTCTATTGTAAATTTTGCGGAACTTCTGCTTTTTATATGTACTCACTGTTGCGACTATAATTTCGGTGCAATTACAATATACGACCGGTAACATCTGCTTCTGCGCAGTCCATTGCAACGAAGGACAGCGTCATTGAGGTTTTTCCCTGGTCGTTGGATATGTACAAAAATGTAAACAAGGTTATTGAATGACAAAGATTCATCAAAATATTTGTCGTCAACTTGTTCATTTGATGGCCTTTACATTTTTCATATCAGCTGCATGCACTGCTTTGCTAGTTTCGAACTGATATAGTTCTAAAGTTCGCGTGATATTTTCTTTACTTATTAGATAGACAAAAAAACGCGGAAGCATTGATATCAGCTATTTCTGCCCCAATTTTTGGGACATGCGACGCTATTCTTTTATAAAACAAACACATAATTTACTTGTCTTGACAGTGCATAGCGTTAAATAATTCGTTTTCGGCATCTAATATACAATGGCATTGGCAATGGCAATGCAGTTATTATTCATGTAATTGCTGCCTCGACAACTTTTACAAGGAGGAAGCCGTGTTGCAACTTGAGCCCCCGCCCCCCGATCAAAATTTCTGGCTACGCCACTGCAGCGCACCATAAGATCACTTTTGAACTTTATGTGTGAGACAGGCTTAAACGGTCGTCTCTAGGACCTGCGCAGTGTGCAGTGTGAGAAATGTGTTTGTGCGATGGCGTTTTGTGTGGACAACACTACTCCTGCGTGTATTATTGTGTGTATTGTGTGAAAATACACGCACATATTGTGCGTGTATCATGATACTCGACAGTTTTTACTTTGGGACCTCCGATTGTACTTACCATGTATAATTGTACTTTGTAAATTATGGAAATAAACCTCTTCTTCTCTCTCTAAAAGTGCACAACCGCGTATTGGACAACGTGTGCAAATATTAGCTCATTGTGCGATATCATAATCACCTGCCGCCTACCTCTCCCTATGTCTCCCACTTCCCCTTACACCAGTGAGGAGTAGCAGGCTAGAGACACGCTCTTCAGGCTGACCTCTCCTCCCTTCTCCTCATTAAAATCTACTCTCTCTGTAGATTTTAATGAGGAGAAGGGAGGAGAGGTCAGCCTGAAATCTACTCTCTCTGTGGGGAGACGACGACGAAGTGTCTGCTTGGCAGAACGTTTTTTGAGTATCTCTTGCCATTTTGTGGAATTATACGTGTACCTCTGAGAAGTCGATTCTTTGTTCGTGGGCGATGGACGCGGACCAACCCGGACGTCTGCCAGATTCGGCGACGTCAGCGGTGGCCGCGTCAAGAAAGCGGACTGGCCCTCACAGCAACTCTGACAGCGAGGACACCCATATCTACTCACTGAGCAGCGAGGAGGCCTCCGACGATGACGACTTCGAACTTGTTATGAGCCGTAAGGCGAAGAGACGCAACACCAGGACCTCTTCGTCCTCGAGCACATTGAATGAAAAACCACAACAGAGGCCTGCGACCAACACCATCCTCTTCGTTCCTGCTGTACCCAACGGGAACATGAAACGCCTCAACAGGCAAACCGTTTCGGTGCTGCTAGAGGCACTGGTGCCGAATGAACTTGTCGACATCAGAGTAAACACGCGCAAGAACGTCCTGGCGATCGACGTTACTCATGCAGCCGCACTGAATACCCTGCGCAACGTCACCGACCTGGATGGAATGAAGGTCCGTTCCCACATCCCGCTGGGCTCTGACATCGTCACCGGTGTCATCTACGATGTAGATTCGGCGATTCCCAGCTCCGACTTGGAAGTTCTTGTGAAACCAGCCAGTGAAGCTGATGTCATCGCGAGTGTTACCCGCCTGGGCAGCTCACGCTGTTTGAAGATAGTGTTCAAGGGAGACTGTCTACCTTCATATGTAAAGGTACGCCACTTTCGACATCCTGTGCGACCTTTCGTACCGAAGCCACTACAATGCCTCAAATGCATGAGGCTGGGCCACGTGAGAAGCGTTTGCGAGAATGCAGCAGTGTGTTCTCGCTGCGCTGAAACGCACTCCGCGGATGATTGCAGGGCCACTGTTCTTAAATGCTCGAATTGTCATGGGCCCCATGAAGCTTCGTCAAAGGATTGCCCAAACATGAAAAGGGAGCTGGCTGTATTAAAACAAATGGCGAGAGACCATTCGTCTCACCGAGAGGCTGCCAAAACCATCAGAAAGCGGCGATATCGTCGCCGACGTTCGTTGAAGAAAATCAGCGTCTCTACCGCGTCTGTCGCATATCGACCGGCTCCACCACCCTGGCCGCCCAGACCGGTCACGGCTGATAGGAACCAGAATGCTGGAAAAAGTGAGACTGCGGTTGATGCAGCTTGGCCTAGGTTGCCGAGACCACAGCCACCCGCAAAGCCACAGCGCACATCGGCAACCACGAATGCTGAACCTCCCGCCGATAAACTGCCTGAAGAGGACAAACAAGTGATCGCGATGCTTCGATCAATGATGAACGCCATTCGCGTGCTCCTAGGCAAGCTAAAAACGCCGTCAGCTCAAAGTGCACTACAGGTACTGGATGCTCTAAATCCGGTACTTGCAAGCATTGAGTAGACACCATGGCTCGTCCAATACTGTCATTTCGCACTGAGGTCAGACAAGCTTCGATTTTACAGTGGAACGCCAGAGGCTTGAGGTCCCGCATCTCATCCTTCCGTCAATATGTTTTCACAAATCGGATTCCCATAATCGTTATTTGTGAACCCAACGTACTTACTCCCATCAAACTGTCAGGGTACGAACCATTTTTGTCGTCGACGTGCGAGGAGCGCAGCAAAATTGTCGTTTACATCCGCACGGATTTTACGTATGCCCACCATGCAGTACAACCACATGATGACAATCAGTATGTATGCCTACGTGTAAAAAAGAAACACGTGTCATTCACACTCATTGGTGTCTACTTATCGCCGTCAGGACGATTTGAATGCGATAGACTGCGAGACATATTGTTACATGCCAGTGGTCCTTGGATTATAACGGGCGATTTCAACGCACATCACTTACTCTGGGGCACGGTGTAAGATATATACTCTTTAGGTGGGGACACTTCTCGGCTTGCTTGCGAGGCGAGATCGACCAGATAAAGTAGCAAAGGCGCGCGCCGATCGGTCAGGTGCCGGCAGCGGATACCTATCGGCGGTACGATGCAACTTCAAGACAGAAAAGGTTTTATCTAATGTTGCTATAGCAACCGGCGCTTCGCGGGAAATCTGGATTCAATGACGGATGCTCTTACTGCTACGGATTACTCGTCTCTATGTGGCATGCATGGCTCTGAGGCATGCGGCAGGCGCGGTCTCTCTGCTTCTTTATGGGAAACATGCTGGCATTAAAAGCTGGATCTCGCGCTTCCTGTCAACCACGGTGTAAGATATATACTATATATCTTACACCGTGCTGTCAAATTACTATTTGTTCGCGTGTAACAAACACGTGCTTGATCCGAAGCTTTTTCAAAATTTCGTGTATTGCGGCTCTATTTTTTAAAGAGTTTGGTTTACGCGCACTCGGTGACGGTACTCGGGGCTTTCGCATCGGCGATCTCGCTGCGGGGTCTCCGAGCGCACTAAGAGGGAGGGGGACACGCGTGCTTTTGATTGGCAGCAAAGCAGAACTTTGAACGAGAGCGCGTGACTGTTCGTAAACGAGAAGCATTGTTCCTCTGTTGCGAAGCAACCACTTGAGCTACCGGGACCAATTGCTTGCTGTGCGTACGTCAATTAGGTACCGTTTCGTGTTGTCCCGAATTACATTTTTGTGGTTCAAATGGTTAATACATGGCGGAAAGTTCAGCACCGTGGGGAGAACAGTGGGGCGAATGTGCATGTTATCTCACTGCTGCGAAAGCTTCACTTGCCAACACTTCCCAATCTGCGTGGGATGCGCCCAATCGTTTTTGTTTCAAACTGAAAAAAGGGCGTGGGCTTTTAATTAAGATCGCCACTGGAGGCATGCTTACAAAAACGGTGAGTGCACAACATAACAAAATAAAAGAAATAGTCATTACGCCTATACCAGAATAACTGTTATTTATTGGAAGCTGCTGTTGCGTTACATAACAAGAAAAAGAAAAGAAAAAGAAATGTTCTTGTAGCAAAATTCATTCGCATACACGGCATAGAAAGAAAATATAAATCGAATATCACAAAACTGACACCACCGCGAAGGCGAGGCATGGCCGAACTGTGCAAGACGACGAGTCTAAACACTGCAAAGCCTTGCTTCTTTCTTTTTGTTGGAGCTTTCTTTAGGTGCATTTCGGCCTCGCGTCTTGCAGTGTTGCCGCATTCTCATGCTAATGTAGTATCGCAGGATCCTAGAAACTGCGTCCGTCTTGTGTTCAGTGCACGGAAATGTTAACCGCTGGTCAGTGACATGCTCAATCACGTCCCAAAACACGTGAGGGTCGTCTGCGTGACTGGCGAAATACTCTTCCGCGGATTTCAATAAGGAGTAGAGCCTGTGATTTGGGTGGGTCAATCCTCCCCTCGTCTTCAAGTTTGTGAGAGCAGCTTCCGGTGCAACGCATGAAGTCACGGTGAGTGACCGCCTGCAGGTTAAGCATGAGAACATTGACCGAAGCTTCCGGCTCAGGTAACCACAGACGTAGTAAATTATACAGTCGACACTTTGGGCTGCGGTCGAATTGGAAGGGAAAACATCTTCACATTCCCATGACTCGGTGTCAATGAGTCCATCCAATTTGGCGCGTATTTCCTCGAGCTGCTTTTCAGATGCATTTTTTTCGCCCTTGAAGATTGACTTGAAGCAAGCGAAATCCAAAATAGGGGCATCTTCTGTAGCTTCGCAGTTTCCGAACTTGGGTGGCTTTAGCAATGTGTATATGCTGAGCGTTCTATACAACTGCAGGAATGTAGGCATGTCAGGGTGATCGTTCTCACCACCTGCTTGCCGAACTTTCCCGAAAAAGCATTCCAACGGGTCCTGATTCAATTTAGCGGTCAGAACGTATCGGAAGCTGCACTTACTCAGTAAATGCTGGCAAATATCAATTGTGGACTTCAATGTGACGCGAAGGCCTTCAGCCGTCGTCCTTGCCAGAAACATGTCTTTAGTAATCGACCCATCGGAAAGCTCTTTCTCCCATTCGTTCAGCCATTTCAAGCCTTCTTTCAAGACCGTGATGTCGCTGCTGCCTTGCTTTATTCCTTCTGCCGGGTACCGTCGATTTAAGGCGTCAAACAAATCGTTTAGTCGCACTGTAAACTCAATGGTTCCCTCACAGTCTGACAGATTGCTTTTACCTTGTTCACGGTAATACTTTATACCAGCAGCCATGGATAAACTGAAAACTTGAGTCGCGAATTTTACGCGCATTTTGTCCATGTTGGATGGGTAAATATGACGCTGAGTAATTTTCGGGCCCACCTTGAGCCCTCCATGGTGCACCTCGTCCTCTTTGAGTACAGAAACGTAGTGTGACCATTTCACCCACTTTCCATTCACCTTCAGGTACTTTTGTTTGAGCAGCCTGTTCCTGATGCACTTAAACAAGTGCGGAACGTCTGAAAACACGTACACATTTCGTTCAGCATCAAGAGGATGTTCGAAGAAATGCTTGCCTTTCTCCATGTCACCAGAGACACCAAGATGCTTCCACATGGTACGATTTGTGCTTGCCCCATCACACACGACCCCATCAATGATTGCTCCAGCTTCTTCAAGGAGCACAATCGCTTGCAAAAGCAGTTGGCACAGCACCGTACCTCGCGTGGCGTTTTTGGAAGCGAAAACTGCCACAGGCTGCGCATAGCTGTCGGTAAACGGGCAGAACATTAGCACAAGGGCATGGTCGGCCAAATCTGGTGACTCCATGCTCTGTTCGCCTTGATCCACAAAGCCATCATAAGTCAAAGTCCTAGAGTTGAACCGCTTGCACTGTCTCACTTGCATCTCGTCCATCAACAGCATTCCATGCCTGGAGAATGTCGGCTTCGTTTGCAACTTATTTTTCAGCGCTGAGAAAAAGTATTTGTCAAAGCCGCACTTCATATCCACACGAGATATGTAGCGTCGGATGGTTTTCACTGACGGCAGGGGGAGGACATCATTCTCTCTAAAAAACCTATAGGCGCTCGGTGAGCGAATGTGTAGTAGAAGGCACAACAGGAGCCAGTTATTTGTGTACCTTCTACCCTTTTTTGACTGGTGTCGGGCTGCTTCCACGCACTCTCTCACTAGCATTTGCTGCGCCTCTGAAAGGTTTGCTTCCGTGAGTGTTTCGCTAAGCAAGTCGTCACTTAGTATCTTCAATCTGTCACGACAAGACAATAGTTGCTGAAAGAGCTTTCTTTTAGTCTTCAACGCTTGCATCTTAGACCTATAGCAGTTAATGCGTTGTCTTCGTAATGCATTTACCTTTTCTTTCACAATTGATTTCAACGGGATTCTGATTCGTTTTTCCTCTCGGCGCTTCTCCTTCCTGTACTTGTGCATCCGGAGTGTATTGTTGAGCCTCTTACAATAAGTACAGGGTGATTCTCCAGCTTGAAGAATGGAGCACCGGTTGTGACGCCAAACGCCAGTTGCATCCACGTAGCCACACTCCAGGTACACGTCTGCGTATTTCTCCTGTGGTGGTCCTCCAGAACAGAGTTTCAATTCACTAAAATCTTTGAGGACTTCACTCACAACACTCCAGTCACCGGAAGAGCGCAATTCACATGATTCCGGAATAAGCGCTGAATCAACTCTTCGACCAAGTGCGAAAGTACTCAGAGTGAAAGTCGCATCCTTGACTTGCTGAACATTGAGAATCTTGACTGACAGTGGATTCTTAGATGACGACAATCCAGCTTGTATAAAATGAAAGCAGTGTAGGCAGGAGTCACACAGTGTGTGATGGTTCCATTCAGAGTTTGGCAAGTGGGCGTTTGAGGGGTCTAAGCACACTCCTGAACATTCACGTCTGTTCTCCTGTTCTTCTTTCCCTGCTGACGTTTCTGCTGCAAACAGTCCACTAGAAGCGGTGGAGTTTCCTCTCAGGAACACATTTTTGGATGTTTCGTTGCACATTGGTTCAGGGGATATTTCGCTGTCCTCCTCTTGCGTTAAAACCATTGCAGGATCTTCTTGAGGTGTGGCAGCTGTTGCAGTCTTGCAGTCTTTGTTTCTTGCCTTTGGTGGGGGTGGTGAGTGTCTCGTACTAGGGTATGTTCTTTTCCTTGACGCCGGTAAAGGATGTGCGGAAGAAGAAGGAAAAACACAAGGAATTGCATCTTCCGAAAGAAGGCTTCTTTTTGGCACGTCAAGCAGGATCTCTCCTCCTAGCTCTGAGAAGTATCTTTTCTTCAATATCATTTCGTCTGTGAAATGTTTGCTGCAAACTACATCCTTTGTGCTGAGCGTACGGTCCTTCCTAGGAATCGCTTGAGCCCATGCTTTGAGGCGTTCTGGATCAGAAGGAACATTGAACAAAATTGATTTTTCTTTGCAGGTCTGTAAACCTGACTTGCAACCGCTAACGAAGCATTTCCTGCCCATCGTCGCTTGCTGTGTAGTCTCGTTGTTTCTTCAGATTTCGCACATGGCTACTCACCACTTAAAGTCCATTTTGCAGACGGCAATGTTCAAAACCTGGTCAGCGAACGCGGCTCCGCACGCAAGCAACATAATGTGACGGAAGGCGAGCGAATAACAGCTACTAACATTTCAACACCACAAACTCGGAGGGCCTCTAAGCATTTCTTAAGCCGGATTCACACGACGGGTTAGACCACTTAATCAGAGACATGGCTATAGCTTCAACAAATCATGCCGCGAGCATTTCGTCAGCGGCTTCCTTTTGTGCGACGTGATTCGGCTGCAATGAGCCACGTCACGCTCGTCCGAAGTATAAACCGGCGATCCGTCCCGTGCTGTGAATCTTGCCTTACGAGTTTGAACGCCACTTGGCACGTTTTGATTTGGCCTTGTCACGGTGGGCCTTACCGAGGCGCATTTAGAACGCAGGCAAAAGTTTTCGCGGACATGGAGTGCGCGCATAACACAAGCAACCAGAGATCGCGCCGCCGTATCTGCTCCGTCAAGGCGATGCCCTCTTCCCTCGCGCCCCTCACCACGGTGACCTACTTTCACGCGTCGCGCAACCATTTCGGATTTCCCGCGAATCGCCCGGTTGCTATAGCAACTGTAGATAAAACCTTTTCTGTCTTGAAGTTGCCTCGTACCGCCGATAGGTATCCGCTGCCGGCACCTGACCGATTGACGCGCGCTGTTGCTACTTTATCTGGTCGATCGCGCCTCGCGAGTGTCCCCACCTAAAGAGTATATATCTTACACCGTGCTCTGGGGTAGCTCGGCAATCAATTCCAGAGGCAGGAATCTGGTAACATTCGCCAATGATCACGACCTTTGTGTGATGAATGACGGCAGTCCTACATACCTGCGAGGCCTCAAGTACAGCAGTTGCCTGGATTTGACTTTGGTATCACGATGCTTCAGCTCGCAAGTGCAGTGGTTTTCAGACATAGAAACGCATGGAAGTGACCATATTCCCACTTACTTGAAGATCAGGGGGCTAAACAATTCCTCCTCGTCGAATGCAGTACAACGTATCGATTGGACTAAATTCAAGCTACATATGGAAAATGCATGCAGAGAAGACTTGGGCCATAGCCTAGAGGAAACCATCTCAGAGGCAATGAGAGAAGCTTCATGCCTCCTAACATTGAAAGCGAACCGTTCCCAATTTGACGTAGAACTGGAGAGGCTAACGGCACTTCGACGACGAGCTGAAAGGAGGTACAGGCGCACGAAGGCAGTTTGTGACCTGAGAATGGCACGAAGAACACAGAAGAAAATCCAGCGCCGTTTGGACAAATTGCAGGAACAACGTTGGAAGTCCTTTTGTGAATCCCTGGACCCTCGTAAACCACTTTAATACATCTGGAGGACAGTTCGTGGCCTCCGCTCGTCTCCACAACAGCGACATCCCTTCATGGCCTTAGCCCTACATCACTGCCAGACGCAACTTGAGGTGGCAAATAATTTTTGTGCGCGGATCGCCGGCGTGTGTGTCACCCCCCACGCCGAAGGTGTTAGTGTCGTCCCTGTGTCTCGCGTACCAGAAATGGAACTTCCATTTACTATGGAAGAACTTGACGCATCTTTGGCTGCTTCTCGACGTTCATCTTCACCAGGGCCTGACGGCATCACCTATGCAGCTCTTGTCCATCTTGGACGGGAGGCCAGGCAAGAGCTGTTGAATTACTACAACTGCTCATGGCGTGACGGAATTGTTCCTCTGCAATGGAAAATAAGTCGGCTTGTACCGCTACTAAAAACAGGGAAGTCGCCTTTAGACCTGACATCATATCGCCCTATTGCCCTGGCAAGTTGCGTAGGTAAAGTAATGGAAAAAATGATCCTTACACGCTTAGAATGGTACCTTGAACGCCACAGTATATACCCTGACTCAATGACAGGCTTTCGGCGAGGCAGGTCTTCAATAGACAATGTTATCGACCTGACAACGTACATACAGCAACAAAAATGTCTCAAGCGCATATCAGTGGCGCTCTTTCTTGATGTGAAAGGGGCGTACGATAATGTCACACATGAAGCGATCCTTGAATCACTGGAGGCTGTCGGAATCGGTGGCCGTATGTTTCAATGGATCAGAGACTATTTGACCAGAAGGTCCTTCTATGTGCAGACCGAAAATGGCCCCTCTGCCAACTATTATACCTACTGCGGCGTCCCACAGGGCGGGGTATTGAGCCCTATTCTGTTTAACCTAGCTATGATTGGCCTTGCTGAACTATTACCCAATACAATACACCTGTCGATCTACGCCGACGATATTTGTCTTTGGTCTTCTGCGGTGACTCGTCTTCAAGTACGCGCAAGAATTCAGCGGGCAGCCACCCTAACTTGTTCCTATCTCCGAAAACAAGGCCTTACTATGTCCATCGAAAAATGTGCGCTCATTGCCTTTACGCGCAAACCCATGTCACCGTACCCTGTTTCTCTCAATGGCCAGGATATTACATACCAGAAGTCTCACCGCTTCTTAGGTGTGATTATTGACAGGAACCTTTCATGGAGCCCCCACTGCATCTACCTGAAGCGGAGACTAATTTCAATTATACATATAATGAAGTTCCTGTGTGGAAAAACTTGGGGAACGTCGGTACGGTCCATGCTGCAGCTGTACAGAACACTGTTTCTGGGCTTTTTACGATACAGCTTGCCGGTTTTGGCGAATACATGCAAAACAAATATTCGTACCCTCCAAAGTTTGCAAGGCCAGGCTCTGCGGACATGTCTTGGACTTCCACGATGCGCCTCGACTCATGCAACAATCGTGATAGCTAGAGACTACTTGATTCCAACATACATCACGGTTGACAACCTCAGAGCACACATTCGACACCTGTGTCGCGTACCCAGTCATCACATTGATGTTTTGCCGGCACAAAGACCTCAGGCCACGTTTTCGAAACTTGTTGCGACACATCAAGGCTGCCTTCCATCGGGATTTACACCAGCAGCAAGACCACTGTCACCCCCGTGGTGTCTACGGCAGCCACAAGTACACCTCACGATTCCGGGAATTACGAACAAGCTCAGTCATTCCACGGTAGCTCTACGACAGTTGACATTGTCATTGCTGAACGATGCATATGAGTTAAGAACGCAAGTTTACACCGATGGATCTGTCTCAGCCACCAGCTCCACAGGCGCTTTTATCATCCCGACCTTACAAGTCACAAGGAAGTTCAAAGTGTCCCACATAACGACTTCTACGGCTACAGAACTTGCCGCTCTACGTGCTGCAGTTAATTACATCGTAGAAACACCACCTCGAAAGTGGGTCATTTTTTGTGACTCCAAGGCAGCCCTTCAGAGTCTGCAGTCAGCATTACGACGCAAGACACATGAACAACTGGTGTTTGAGACCAGAGAGGTTCTCCATCAAGCCCTCATGAACGGACATGACATCATCTTTCAATGGCTGCCGGGGCACTGTGGCATCGTTGGTAATGACCTTGCCGATGATGCCGCCCGGTCAGCCCATAAGGAAACCCTGACTGTTCCTATACCCTTATCGAGGACAGACGCTGCGAGGGGTCTTCGTTTACTCGCTCAAACCGAGAGAGAAACGTCATGGAGCAGCCCGATTTTTACGAACTGTCATCTCCAACGGCTGGATCCTACAATGAGGCTACAAATTCCATCGAACTTCCCCCGCCGTGATGCAACTTTACTTTGCCGCCTCTGGTTAGGAGTGGCTTTTACGAAAGCATACTCATTCCTTCTGGGCATGTCCGACACACCAATCTGTGACTCGTGCAACTGTGAGGAGACGGTGGAACACGTGTTGTGTTTTTGTCATCTTTATAAGACCGAACGTGACCTTCTCCGGAGTGTGTTAGACCGATTGGACAGCAGACCTTTTTCAGAGACAAAGATTCTTGGACCGTGGCCCCACGCGTCGCAGGCTTACAAAGCGACGCGGGCATTGTTACAGTTCATGAAGTCGACTGGCCTCAGTGACCGATTGTGAAGTGTGGGACAACCGCATGTGTTTATACTGCGAGTGCTTTCTTCCCTCTCTCTCTCCTTTCTTTTCATCCCTTTAAACCCCTTCCCCCGTGTAGGGTAGCAAACCGGACGTGCTTCTGGTTAACCTCCCTGCCTTTCCTTCTTTTTTCCTCCTCCTCCTCCTCCTCCTACTCTCTCTGTCTTAGTCGCATAATTATTTCAGATCTAGAGAAGCTGATTTTTAACGACGCAACAGCATACGTCAATGCGTGTATTAGGAGTGAGTGTACTTGAGAATAAAGTAGAAAGAGATCCATACTCTATTCATAACGTCACACAATTAGAAAGCTTACTACTAACTAGGACCTTCCAAGATATTGCAAGAAATTATTTCTGGCAGAACCCTTCTCAATATGACTGCTGACGATAATGCGATTGTCATTCAATCAATGCAGCGCTACACCGCACTGCTGAAGACGCCTTTATCCAGAATTTTAGTAATATTATGATATTCCCATTAGTTGCATTTTCTTACAATTTCCACATATAAGGGATCTGTTCTTCTAGCTCGACAGCTGCAAATTACCTCTTGGGTGATATGTCGTAACTGACAGCAAGGCCCCATAACCGCTCTTGTATTAGGTCGTTATTGACGTCATAGTGGGGCAAGATGCAGACATTTTGGCTAGTATTTAAGCGAAGGGAAACTATCTGTATGTATAAATAAGTTTGCTTCGACGATTAAATCAAATTCTCGCGGTGTTCCTCAGGGCAGTATCTTAGGGCCTTTTCTTTTCAATTTATACATAAATGATGTTGTATACATAGATTGTTCAGCAACATTTATCGTTTATGCTGATGATACGAGTGTATTTTTTGCACACGAAGATATTAACCGGTTAATTGGAAGGGGAAATCATATATTACAGAAGTTATATGACTGGGCCTGCTCCAATGGTCTAGCAATTAATGCAGGAAAAACTAAGGCGGTTATTTTTCGCGCAGAAGGCAAGCATGTGCCTGTAACTTCTTATCTGTATTTTAATAGCGATATTATCCAAATTGTCGATCATGTTAAACTTTAGGTGTCATATTTTCGAATAACATATTACGGGACACACACGTTCAGCAGGTAGTAACAAGAACTGCAGGTATACTTGGTATAATTTACCGCAACCCTTATCTACTTCCGTTGAAAACAATACTTACGATTTACCACTCGTTGTTTCCATCCTATACTCACTACTGTTTTCTCGTATGGGGTGACACAACGCAAACAAACATTGATAAGCTTACAAGACTTGAAAATCAATTTTTTTAAATTGTTGATGAAGAGAGTCTAATCATTCTCTAAGTTTTATACAAGAAAAATATAAGCTAATAGGTATGCAATGTGTTTAGAAAAACAACATTTGTAAGGCGATAAAGAAATAACTTAGTCAAAGAACACTAATTTCTTAACTAGCCAACATAAGACCTACTGGGAGTAAACATGATACACGCCAGCATGATCGTTGGATAGTGCCTCGTTCACTTACTATGGTGACCACATGCTACGTAATGGTATTCGAAAAATGTTAAATTACCTTTGTGGCATTGATATGAACATAGAAAATATGACTTCAATAGACGCTATTGCAATGTTTTTATAATTGCTTTCTATATTTATATTTAGTTATTCATTATATGTGTGATGTATCCAATTGTATCACTGTAATCCAGTTCTATGTCTTGTCAACAAGCGTATATCTATTTTGCGGTGCTTTTTCAATAACTATTGTATCCTATGAAACTTTATTTCTTGTAATAATTCTGAACTGTTGTATTTGTAAAAGTTAGCATATCTCATATTTGGTATATTATGTTTTCTTTACTATTAGATGTGACTGCTTTGCAGTCCTTTTGTAGGAAGTGGGAGCTAGTCAAGCTGCTATTAAGCAGATTTTACTCCCGCCATACTTCATGTATGGCACATGAATATAAAGATTCAATGCAATTCAATTTCGTGCGCTCATCATCATCATCATACCCGCTCGAGAGCCTGCACCCGTTGCGTGCGGCTGAGGTCGCCCGGGGAGCTGCTATACAGCCGCTGTAGTTGGTGCCTGGATTCGTCTCTGTAAAAATTGGGATCGCTGCTTGTCCGCCTGGTGTCGTCTCTCAGAGCCTAAGCTGGCCGGTGGGCTCAGAATTCACGGCCCTGAGTCCACACTTGGGCGCGGATCATGGGGACAGCTGCTGTCTCTCAGAGATTGGATCCTAATTTCTTCCATTTGTTTTTGTATATTCCATGTTCCACTCTTTTCGGCATTTTGACGCGGAGTTGCTCTTCTTTCGGGGGGCTACCGCTTTGCTTGTGCCGTGGCTTGCGTTTTTTTTTTTCAGGCCATGCTTTTTTTTTCGGGAGCTCCTGCCACGGTACCTGAGGCGGCCCTGAGGACAACGAGCCTGCCATTCGGTACACACGCGGAGTGGCGCCTGGTGTGACGCAGTTCAGTGGAGGCCTTGCTATTGCCTGCCCGTAGCCGCCTGTTGCAGCAGCTTCAGGCTGTGTCCGGGGCGAGGCCTACTTTGAGGCCTTTGCTTTGAGGCCGCCTCTTGGTCGAGGTGGCACGTGAAGTTGCGGCGGTGGAAGCCACCCGCCCGACATCCGTTCGAGTGCTCTGACCATGGTGAGCCGTGGGCCGTCGACTGCCTCATCTGATGACCAGTCCGGTCATCCTGCCTTGGGTCGCCTCCTACGAAGGTCATCGTGCCTTGGCTAGTCTCCAACGGGAATCATCGCGACAGCTCAGACGATCTACCGCCGATTGACGACACCATCAGGACTGAACTTATGAGACGTACTTGCTGTTTCCTTGAACGCTGCGCGGCTATAGGACTTAGTGTAGGCGTCTTTGTATTAAGGACCTTTGCTCTGTATTCCGTGTTTAGTGCTTGTCGTGTTTTAGTCCTGTCATGTTATACAAATTTTGGTTTACATCCGTTCGTGCGTCTCTCCCGTTCATTACTGATTGACTGCACACAGACATGCGTGCCGAACAACTATTCCATCACACCAGCATTGAATTTCACTTCTCTTCCGTCGTCGTAATGGGTAGGCCGCATTTACGGGGGTATGAGTCATTCATTGTTTTACGTAACGGACAGGTTTAATTTTGAAGCAATTTTATTTAGAAGAATCGCAAGCGGCAATGGCCGGCGAATGTTGCTAACCATGGTGCCGAGCAAACTCGAGACATCGAACACAAGCGACAACGGTGGGCTGCAGGCATGCCGTCAGCGACGTCGTTCTCTCCGTCGCAGCCGAACGTATATATGTAATCTCATAATTGAGGAATGCTTGTATGAACCCTCGGTATTAACCCAGTGATAAACAACGGGACCACACGCTTCAGCTTCGCTGTTTGACCATCTTCATAGGGTGGAACAGCCAACAATTTTTTTGTGAAAAAGGGTTCTTCGCCTCGGTACCAGCCTGAGTCTTTGACTTCCGTCCGGCCACCGTCCCGGTGTGCCCCCGCGTTCCTTCCGGTTCCCGGCGCTGGCATCAATGACGGCCGCGACAACGTAACAATTGGCGACGAGGATAATTGGGTTCGATCGCAGCCGAATGTAAGTGAAGGACGACTCTACTCCTTGCTGCTACAAGTCCTTCCTACTGACCACTGCCTGCCATCTGTATTTTCGTAGTTCTGCTCCGGGAACCTTTCTACTTGCTCGACGTCATACTCTCTCCAGCTCCTGCCTCCCCGGTTCCCTACATTCCACAATGAATGCAGCTATACCCCGCCCACCCGTCTTGCAATACCCCGACAAGACGGTGATTCCCTGGAATAAATGGCGACGCGTTTCGTAGGTCTATGACGCCACTGCCAGGGAAGCCAAGCCGGCGCATGAGAAAGCAATACTTACAATACAATACAAAGAAATTATTTACAATAGAGACTGCTTGCGAAGTTTGACTTGCATGGTTTAACACTCGGTGAAACTAACACAGTTTCACTGTTCGGCCATCTTCACGGAGTGGAAGGGGCGGTAATTTTCCAAATATGCCAAACCTCAGAAAAAAACATCCATAAGCGTCAACGATATCGAGACACAGGACACCACTCTGACAAATACAGTGACCGACCTCAATATAGAACACCGCACCAAGTCCATGTAACTCATCCGCCTGATTATGAAACTCAACGACGCACTTTGGCAACTGATTATCGACAAAGGGTCGGTTGTTTCCCTGACCAACGTCCAGGATTATCACAAGCATTTTGCACATATCTGCTTGCTGAAATCTCACCTTGTCATCCAGAACTATTCCGAGAAAGTCGTTCAAATTTATGATTCCTTATGACAACAGTTATTTTCCAAGGCAAGTCGGCACCCGTTAAATTTAACTTCACTGAAAGGGGTTCGTCGCTTCTGGGCCTCTATGCCGTCCCACCCCTGCTGATAGTAATCTTCGGTGAAACATTGTTTTCTGCGCAAATAGCACCTACTTATACAGTTCCGGTCAACACGCCGTTAGAATTTCGGCATCTGTTCACTCCAGACTTGGGTCCGGTATCGGGCTACATCCATCGGGTGACATGTCGACCGCAGGTGAATCCTGTGGCGTCCTAGTTGCGTCGATTGCCGCTCCTGCTCCGTCAGAAATTAGCGCACGAACTTGTTCGGTTGGGGTTGCCGGAATGATCGAGAGGATGGACGCCTCCCACTGGGTGTCGCCGATGGTGGTCTTCAAAAAGAACGATTCCATTAGACTGTGTGTCGACCTTTGTGAACCAAATAAGACCGTCGTGGTGGACGGTTTTCCCATTCCCCACACCGAGGAACTACTTCATCAGTCATTAGGTGCCACTTATTTTTCTAAACTTGATCTTGTGTCCGCTTATCATCAAGTTGAATTATCGGAAGAAAGCAGACACTGAACTACATTTAACACTCATGAAGGCTTATTTCGCTTTCGCATAGAGTGTTTCGCTCTGGCATCTGCCCCTGCTGTTTTCCAGAAAATGATGTCGCAGAAGTTCATGGGTTGTTCGGGAGTACTTTGTTAGTTGGATGCTATTTTGGTTTGGGGTAAAACAAGTGGGGGAGCACCATGTATACTGAAAACTGTCTTAAGTGGGATTGATGCCTCTGGCTTGAAGCTAATCATAAATATGTTTTCGCTGTTAATGAAGTGCATTTTTTGTGGTCATAACATTAGTGCTCAAGAGTTATCGCTGCTTGGATCGAAAGTGAATGCCATCCGCAATGCTCCCCTCCTACTGATAGTAAAACACTGCAGTCCTTTCTCGAGCTGGCCCGTTATTATGCAAGTTTTTACGACATTATGCCGATGTTGAACCACTGCGCCTTACGCTCCGGAAGGGTCAGACCTTAAATGATCTGATGAAGCGGATGCTAGCTTCAAGACAATAAAGGAACTTCTTGCAACTAACCCGCAATTCATATTGACACAGTGCTTGCTTATCTTTCACCGGTGACTGCTTTTTCACGGCTAACAAATGTTAAACGTTATCGCTCAGCGCAGACACGCCTCCATGTATCGGAAGTTTCCCGCACGTTATCGATGCTTCTATCCGTTGTCTGTGATCGCCGACGCTTATGCAATCTAATGTATGAGCGACGCGAATTGTGTAGTACTTTCTGGAAGACACGCGGCCAACAAGAATACTCTGGAACCTTCGATGACTCATGTATAAAAGCCCGACGCGTTTCGCGCTGATCAGTTTATCGACGACCGACGATTGTGCTCGCCGCTCTTGTAAAGTGAGTTACATTTTTATTGCTGGGCACAGGATCGCCCAATAAAGAATCAGCTTCGTCATTCACGGCTTTACCACTGTTTTCTTCACCGTCACTACTACCTGACAATATATTTTGATGTAAGTCTAGCGATATATTTACTAGTGAGGGATGAAAGGTCGGAGCTGTGGAGCCTGTTCCATCAAAAGAAAGGACGGCCAGCTGCTCACTGTTTATTTTTGATTTGAGAACATTGTCACATGTCGAGCGCAGGTATTTTGCTGGTGAACGGGAGGCACTACCATGCCTTTTTGCTTGTGAAAAAGTGGCATGCATATATCTGGGGTCGGTATTTCATTCTCCGCACTGACCACCAGGTTTAACAGCACTACTTTCAGCTGGTTTAGTAGGGCGGCGTCCGCTGCGCATTTCTAGATGGTGCCAATTTCTCTATTCTAATTTCACTGTACATTACTGCAAGTGCTCAATAATGTAGTAGCAGATGCTTTGTCGAGGTTACCTCACCAGCTCCCCCATTACTCATCAACTGAAGAGGAAGTAATTTCTTTAGTTCACATCTTGTGTAAATAAGGCTGATTTGCAAACAGCTTCTTTTCAAGACAGTCTTTGCAACAGGGTGTAAATTAAATGCTGATGGATCCCCCATAAAGAGGCTTGGCCTTCTGAACTAGAACCTTATTTTTAGTTAAGGACGAGCATTCTTACGTTTATGGTTTAATCTTTCGCGGTGAACGCGTTGCTATCCCCGCTTCCTTAAGAAACAAGTTTATACAACTTTCACATGAAAACATCCTGGAATAGTTCGAACTAAACAGCAGCTTAGAGAACGGTATTGGTGGCCTTGTCTGGATAAACAAGTCCAAAATGCAGTTCAAAGTTCTTACATTTGTCAGTCTGCAGATAAGTTGCAGAACATGTCCGCTCTGCTGCAGCCAGTTCCTTTTCCGGAAAAGGCGTGGGAAAAATTGGTATCAACATTGTCAGCCCTTACCTCAAACTCCTCTGACTGCATATTCGAAGTAACGTTGATAGAATATTATTCAATATGGCCTAAAGTATGTTTTGCACGCGAGGTCACTCGGACGTTGTCATGACTTTTCTGCCTGCAGTTTTCAGCCGAGAGGGATTTCCTCAATCATAGTAACGGACTATGGTCCACGATTCAAATCTCAACAGTTTGAGCCTTTATTACAGAGCGACGGATTAAGCATCTGCATTGATCCCTACTCTGCAGAAGTTAATGACAGGTAGAGCGATTCAATAAAACACTGAAGGAGAAAATTCAGCCTGACAGAGCTCGAGCAACGTCCATTGAAAGAAGCCATCACTAAATAGATAGGTACTTAGATGATGATTGCACAGGCAATGACAGAGTCGTATCCTGCAAGGCCTTTACATAATCGTCAACCCCGTTCATCCATAGACATAACAGATCTAGAACTGAACACTTCCAACTCCCTTCCAACCCTATGTTGTAAGTACTAGGGTATTCTATAGACAGCAGTTTTTGAAACAGCATGTGGATGAAAAGATAGGAGCAAGTATGTAGTTTGCAGGTTGGAAATTCGACAACGGTGCGCATGCCAGGGAAAACGGCTTAAATACAAAGGTCTTTTACAGTACTGTAAGGTTCCGGCAAATGCATTTATATTGAGTGAAGGAACATTCGCGACGCTTCCAAATTGGTCCTTGTGGACTCAGAGAAAATGACAAAGGAAGTCATAACATTCAGTCGCCTCCCAATGCCCTTTGTTACAGCAAAGCTATCACTTCTATTCATATAAAATTTCATATAATTTTGCCAGTATTAAATAATCTTTAGCCGGAAGGCAAGGTCATAAGCTGCGCACCAGTCAAAATGTGCCGCTCGCACTATCGACTGCCGAGCACTTCATAGAATCTGAAGATTCTGTTCATACACTAATTCAACGTTCGTACTTGGTGCCCGAGAAAAGTAGTCGTTGATTCGCCTGATGGTGTGTAAGTGAAACTGATGGTTCAATGCACGCACTGTCCAAAGAACTACTGATGTGCCCAGTCCCCATGCGCTTTTTCCTTTCAATAACGGGCTTGTATGCTATTTGAAAAGAACTGCTTTGAATCTTGTCCTTCGCCCCCAGCTACACTGAGCATATAAGTTCGACTGTAAACCCTCTTCCTATGCCATAGTTGCCTCGGCGTTCAAAAAGGCAGAGGAAGAAACCGCGCCACCTAAGTGATTGTGTCCATTAACATATACAAAATCTATACACTCTGTTTGTGACAATCTGTATGTTTTTTTATTCATTTCATTTTCATGAGATTGTGAACGTGACCTTGTGTTCGTATGTTTATTGGTGTGTAGAGAACTTTGTGTAGGTATACTGAGTATTTGTCAAATATGCTTCCTAGGCATATCTTAACAGGCGTGCGGTGTTCTTTCTATTTAAAATATTTACCGAGTGCAGAACAAACTTTGTCATGTCCCAAATAAGTAGTCTCAATTTTTCTATAGAGGGAGAGAGTCTAGCGAAGTCTGGTAGGATTGTATAATGTATAACATTGATTGTTCATGCAACAATTGTTGTGCTTTTTAAAAACATGTTAATGTCACTTCTTTGTCTTCATTAAGGAATGTATAATGTTGTTTCCTGTTCCCTGTTCTGTTAAAAAAAAGGGGGGGGTGATGTACAGCCGTTTAGGTTTCGAAACCTGTCATCCGCCCCCAAGGGGGCGTTGTATCCGATTGGGGCTATATAAGCGGTTTTCTTATTTAATAAAGGATTATTCGACGCTGTACCAGCCTGCATCTGTGACTTCCGTCCAACCGTCGTCCCGGCGTACCCCTGCGTTCCTTCCCGTGCCCTGTTCCGGCATCGATGGCGGCCGCGCCGGCGTAACACTTAGTCCACAGTACCAAGTAACAACTATTCCTAATTTGTGTGTTCATGTTTTGGCGTTCCAAAGGGCCAGACTTTGGGTCGTGTCTGCTAAAAAACAAAATATCGCTAAGGAGCATCCCTAGTGATACACGTTATTGATGTAGACGATAATAGTCTGTTGATGATGACAATCAGTACATGCTTCATCGACGGATAAAGTTTTGTGTAAGCAGGTGCACTGTGGTTATAGTAATGGATTACTTATGTTTTGTAATAAAATTCGGAAGAATTCATCTCACAATGAGTTATGTATGCGGCGTTTACTGCCGCTGCACTCCTCTGTCACGCTCTCCAAAGATAGCTGGGTGCCATCAAGCGGCGCCACCGCAATAGTTGCTCATGAACCCTGGAATGCATGACCTGCCGGTGCGTGTGAACGTGGAGAAAGGTGTCATGCGAAACCTTCCCTACTCGCGCTTCCTTCCGGGCATGCTGCGCCATCTTGTGGCTCTGCCGAGAAGTCCGTTCGTGGTCTTTGCTGCGTGAAGCGTGGCGCGCTGCTGCCAGCGAATACGATAATTATTCCTTCGCTTACCGCACAACTAGTGGCCCATACTGAGGGACACTGTTCGCGATAGGTTCATTGAATACCGGCACATATACAGTTTATTGATGGCGCCACTCGCTAAAGCGTTGGGCTTGAAAGACGTTCATTGAACATCTGAACATACCCCAGCATTTTGTGGCCCAGCCTGGTAAAGCGTCGGCTTGCTGTACTTAAAGAACACATGCGACACCGGTTCGATTCCTCCGAGCCATCGGAGATCTTAAAGGAATCTTTGTCGTCTTGTAGAGTGGCACATTCCCAGTTGCACGGACCTGGTTGCTCAAGTTGGCGTCAAAGACGTTCATGAAATACCACACACACACCTACTGGCACATGCCCAGTGGCGCAAGTTGGCATTAAGGAGTTAATTGAAGACCAACTGAAGCCGAGTGGCACATACCGAGTGCTCCAAGTCGGCGTCAACGAATTTCATTGAACAGCGGTACCTACGCAAGCCCTGCATTCCAGTGACCAATGTCGGGATCAAAGATGTCGGTGAAGAGCAGCACATTGTACACATTTCCAAATACGCAGTTATCCAAGTTGGTCCGATGGTTGGTTTCGAACCTCGTTACTTCAGCGCAGGAGCCAAATGCACGACACATTCGACCATGGACTACCCACTGACGCAGGTAGGCGGGAAAATCTTACAGTCATATTTAGATATATACACCATAAGTCCCTGTAAAGTGCGCTGAACTAACTAAGAATACTAACGCAATAAATGGATGGTGTACATCGGTAGTCTCTGCTGGGTCCTTGTGGTAGGCCGGTCCACAGAGCCCTGAGCGTCCTCTACTTTGTTCATGGTCCAAGAGAAAAGCTTTAGTTCGGTCC
>NC_051157.2:166286091-166317442 GCF_013339745.2 Dermacentor silvarum
TCTTATAGACTCTAGAGGGTGACTAGCGATCCTGAATTCTTGTTCCCTTGGCAGGCAATTTAGGATTATTTTTATCTTCTGCATATTAATCTTCAACCATATTCCGTATATTCTGTTCTACAATCCTGCAAATTCGCATTTCAATATCTCGAGCAGAGACGGTCGGCCGACAGCGTTAAGTTGCCTTGCCGTAGTGAGTGCGCGTACGGCGCGGCCGCGGACTCACCCTCTAACGTAACGAGAGAGCGCCACTCAAACACCTCGGGGCTAATACGACGTACATAGCCTAATCAAAGTTGGTGGTAGTACACAGAGAAGTGATCACAAATAAACTTATCCATATTGATTTTATTATTGCAGGTTCAGCTATTCCTTGGGCCGTTCAGGTCACTCTTGAGGTATATCCGTCATGTCCTGTTGAGGTAAGCATTTCTTAAAGGAATCAAATTTGAACGTAAAAGTTTAACATTAGAGCCTCATTTCAGGTCCACTAAGCCGTGCACCCGTGTGCGCTGCCGATGAATAACTACCTAGTGTTAAGAAATTGCATCAACTCATTGCACTTAGGTGAGCACAGTTGAAGATCATTGCCGAGATGCGGCGACGGGAAGGAGATGAGAGCAGAAGGAAGAAGAACGGAGAGCACGAGCAGTAGAATAAAAAAAAAGATGAAGTACTTGGTCTAGGGCTCGGGTATTTATTACGCAACATTTCTTTTGGTGCTGAACTCCCCCGGTCATTACGCTTCCAAGCCTACTAGTCTCAATGGCGTCCGTAGAGCGGCTGCGCAAGAACCATGGCTGCGATCCTTCTGAGATCGTTCCTGACTGCTATCTTTGTGCGTCGTGGCGCCTCGATGTCATGAGAATTATCCCATAGACAGTGGTAAATGGCAAGGCTCATCCAGAACTTCACATATTTGAAGAGAGCATCACCAAGTTTGATGGGCGCTACCAGGTACTGCTGATGATACAAGCTCCAGGGATACCTTCAGGCAGCGATAATTGAAGGTTAGTCGGAACTCGACAAGCAGCATGACACGGCAATAAGAACGTAAATTAGCCAAGAGCACGTAGAGCTAGTGGAAGTGGAGCTGCTGCCAAGGAAAAATATGTATTATAATCCTCATCATGCAGCTGTCCGCCGAGATGCTGTCAAGACAAAGCTTATTGTTGTGTTTGACGCTTACTCGCACGTACTTGTCATTCCTGCCTGAACGATGTCCTGTTCAAGGATATAAAGCTCGGCGTTGACATTGTGCAGCTACTACTCGTATTCCGATGTCACTCCATAGTCTTTACTGCGGCCATCGAAAAGGCATGCTTGCAGTTCCTTATTCGCCCGGAAGACCCGCGACCTGCTGCGATTCCTCTGGATTGACTGGTTGCCCTCAGATGCTTACCCATCTCCACCAGTGGTGACATGGAGGAGGCGGGTGCGATTCGGATCCTGATCCAGTCCTTTTTTTGCTAGCAGCCACCATGCGCCATCAGCTAGCGGTTTGTGTAGAGCGATATCCGGAGGCTGTGGCTTTGCTGGAAAAGGCTTTTTACGTCGAGGACCTCATCGTGGGACTTGCGAATTTATAGAGGGTGTAGCAGTGTACAGTGGAAATATTTCCGAGGCAAGCATGGAACTTCTCAAGTGGGCCTCCAATTCCGATACTTTGCGGAAACGCTTCCTATGTGACAAGGATTGCTATCGAAGACGAAGCTGGGAGAGTCTCGTAATCAAGGTTCCTAGGCGTGGCCAGATTATACTTACTGTACGCGAAGCTTCTGACTTCGCCGTAGACAAGCCTTCGACCAAGCGCATGATGCTTCAGACATCAGCAAGGGTGTACGATCCTGGGGGGTATCTGGCGTCATTCACGCTCACAGCAAACCTGCTTTTTCAAGACCTGTGGAAGAGGAAATGCGCATGGGACGATGCCTTTCCGCAGGAACAAGAAACAAGCTGGAATAGTTGGCGTACTGAATTGACCAACATGAACTCCTGTGACATTGACCATTACGTCTCCTGCGAGCAAATGATGCAGCCTTTTCAATCGAGCTACACGTATTCTCCGACGCAAGCCTCAGAGCGTACGGTGGTTGTATCTAGGTACGTGCGTGCTCAACAAACGGCACCTACAACACACAGCTCCTGATAAGAAAGAGCCGTGTTGCACCACTAAAACAGATTTCGCTTACGCGTCTGAAATTGTTAGCCTGCGTTGTCGGCACGAGGTTGTGTAAATACGTCAAGACAGTGTCATTGCTCAGCTCTGCGCCCAGTTCACTATTGGACCCACTCACTCGTCGCCTTGCATTGAATTCGAAGTACACCGACAAAAAGAGAACTGTTCGTACGTCATCGAGTCTCTGAGATTCATAGCCTCACATCGCCGACCCAGTGGTATCATTGTGCCGGGGAAGACAACACAGATGACTTGATAACACGAGGAGTGTCGTCCCTTTGTTTTTTTTGCGTCAACTTTATGGTCACATGGTCCAACATGGCTTGATGATCCACAACAACGCATTCCTATCAGTATACTGAATCAGCAGAACAATTTGAAGACTCGTTGAAAATGCCAGAAGAGAAGTCAGTGTGTCTTTCTGCAGCCTTTGTTTCGAACACTACAGTACCTGTCAACCGGTACAGTACCCTGATGAAACTCCCAAGAGTCACCGGTTGGGTCTACCGTTTTGCTGGAAATGCGTTGTAGAAGCGATCGCCGACTGCCTTGACCATTAAACGCAGCAGATCTTCGCAAGGCAGAGCATTACTGGCTGCAAAACGTCCAAGAAGAGATGTTCTCCGAAGATGTGCAAGCGCTGCGTGCAGGGAAGGGGTTTGCATCAAAAACTCCAGTTCTTCGACTACATCATTTCCAGGGACGGAAGTGGTTTATTTCGTGTGCGTGGTCGTCTACAGCAGCCTGTAGCCTCCTTGGACGTCAGACACCCAGTCCAGTTACCAGCAAGGCACGCATTCACCTCTGATTGTTTTAGCTGCGCATGAGCGCGACTTCCATGGCGGATTCGAGGTTACACTTTGCAAGCTTCGAGAGAGGTTTTGGATTATAAAATGACGACAGACCGTTAAAAGGGTGCTCAGCAGTTGTCTATCTTAAAAACGCCATAAGGCTGTTGCCGAGACACTGCCGTTTTCTCCGATGCCTCGAGATAGAATCACCGAAGCAAGTCGGTGCTGTGTCGTTGGTTTGACATTACTGTGGGTACCTCTGACACGCGTGACACGGCTGCTATTGACAAATAGGCATACATCCTGATCTTGTCGTGTGCCGTCACTCGCGTCATCCATTTAGATCTGACGACCAGTATGACAACGCCCACCACACTTTTGCCTTCCGTCATTTTGTCTCGCGGCAGGAGAATCCCCGACACCATATACTCGGATAACGCAGTCATTCCACAACTTGCGCGCGACTGTTTAAGACAATTCTGCCGGCTCTCCAAGAATATCTGCTGATGTCAAGATCAAATAGAAGTTTGTTGCAGATAGACTAGCTCCCTGGTTGTGAGGCTGGTGTGAGCGCCTCGTCAGACGCATTGAGACATTCACCAGGGCTCAGCAGTCTCAACGACGATGCCCTCTCTACCGTTCTCTGCATAGTTGAAGCGGTCATCAGCAGCAGACCTCTTATTTACCGTGACAGCAACCCGGATGAAATGCAACCGCTGACTTAGGCGCACTTCTTCCTCGGAAGTCGCGCCATATGCTTTCCACAAGAAGCCAGCGCTTCCGATGGCACGTCATACACAAGAGCAGACCTGCTCCGCCACGCGCGCTATCGTGACCGTCTCACAGCGAAGCTATGGATCCGATGGTAGCGGTCGTACCTGCTCTTACTTTGGTCAGCGCACAACAGCCCTGCTCGTGAACTACCTCGGCTACGCCCAGGTGACGTGGTGATTGTGCATGACAACAGCGCACGTCCGCTACTATGGAAGCTGGGCAGAGATCTATCAGTGCACCCGGGAAAGGACGATATTGCGCGCGTTTTAGGGGCGAAGCTTCTTAAAGCGGCACCCGTTCGTCCCTCGTCGTAGTAGTAGTGTGTAACCAGTCTGAGAAAAATGAGAAAAAAAATTCCGAAGTTGTGTCCGTAGCGCGGAATCGAACCAGGGACCCCTCGCTTCCGAGCGCGCGGCGTTAGCCCACTACGCCACGAAGCACACATAGACACAAGCACCACGATGGCAATAAATACCCAACATTAACGATTCTAGCGAGCCGCGTTTCTAGCGCGTTTCTAACGCGTTTGTGCTAGCGCGTTACGGCCCGTGTAAGAAGCTGGTGTAAGACGCTGTGGCCTCTCCGCCTTACCTTCAACGCGTTTCGAACGCGCTGCCCAAGGCGGTGGCAAGTCAAGTTCAAGTCGAGGAGCGTTTATGAATACGGGGGGTATACTCTCTCAGCAGTCATGTGATGGCGTCGGCAAACGCGGTGCACGTTCCGGCATGTGTAAATGGCTGCGTAAGACGCTGTGGCCGCTCCCCCTTACTAGAGAGTACTGCACGTCTCTAACGCGTTTGTGCTAGCGTCCCCTTAAGCGGGAGATCCGATGATTCCCTCCGGAGCTTCGCCCACTCATCATCATTCACCCCGTGGATATGCTGTGATTTTTTTACACTTCGAGTAGCTTCTGGACAGAAGATCAAGCGACCCGTTCAGGAGGTGTACATTCTCGAAGCAAGCCACCAACAACCTGCTGCCGAGTGATCAGCATGGCCCCTTGGGAATATGTTGAAGATCATTGCCGAGAGGTGGCGACGGGGAAGAGAAGAAAAGAGAAGGAAGTAGAAGGGACAGCACGAGCAATGGAATAAAAAAGATGGAGTGCTTGGTCTAGGGCTCGTGTCTTTATTACGCAACAAGCACTACATTTGATATCCCGCTTTCATGGATACCGCACGCATAAATCCCTCTAACTGCAGGAGACTGTTCATGATAGCAGCTGGCAGAAAATACCTGTTCGTATTATTTAAAAAAATGGACACAACTGGGAATTCAAATAAAGTATAAGTTGTTTGTTAAAAAGGCAAGTGTAATAGCCTTACACTTGAACCATCTGCAACAACATTGAAATAATTGCTGGCCCTCTCAGTATAACAGTTGGACTGTTTTTTTTCTCAATATTACTACTGTATACGAGCTTGTCTTTGCCTCCCTGCGGTTGTTTACTGCAGCTTGTCTTTGTCACCCTTTCTTGTGTCTGTGTTTGTTATTGCGCCTAGTTACCTGTTCAGTTATGAGAAATAGGATGCAGTATTTGGAAACGCTCCTGCAAGAAAGCTAAAGTAGCTCATGATCATAATTAAAACAAGCAGTTTTTTGTCATTTTTCAACGGCGTCTTGGTGCGAAACACTCTGCTACAAAAACCCAGTCCGGAAATGTGACACCTGAACCACATTTTCACATAAAAATGTGCAACTACGCGAGAACCAGCAGAACGTTTTCATAACAGACGTAATTATGTGTAACGTGCACTGCCGAAAACCCGTTCCGTCATTAAGATGCAAACTCTTAATTTGCCTAGGAAATTGGCATAGCCTTCACATGTAAAACATTTCACAAAGAATTAAAATTATGGGTTAATAAACATGCCTATGTAGGGGAAAACAAAAAAGTTTGTAATTTTACTAGAAAGTGAGCTTGACTATAATCCTATATCGATCTACAGGCTCTTCGAGGTGAACTAATGGTGGTTTTAACGGATACGCGATTCTAGGTACGCAGAATCTGTTTGCACAAGTGGAATATGCAGTTTGGCACAGTTCGCGATAATAACTAGACTAGTCAAATGCATAATAACATCTTTTAATTTAAGTTCTTGCTATCGCAATTATGGTGCGTGTTTCTTTAAGCGTAACTATGACAATCATAAATGAAAACAAATTCACTTGTTGGGTTTGCCTGGAGCGCTTCTGCGATAGTCATGATTCGACACTCATTGAGCTAATTTTGCCCCCAAGGGCGTGGATCTTGACACAATGGCAAGTCTGACGATTACGGTATTAAGGTTCAGCCGTGCGTGTGGGAAAAGGTAAAAAGCCAGTCGTCACTTGTTTCCGCCCCGATTGCCACTGTTATCAGCTTCACCAAGCTTGCATTGCCACACACTGTAATCTACGTCGCAATGGCAACTTGTAGTAGCTGACTTAGTGGAAAATTTTATTACGAATATCTCCAAATCGAATCACCTTCAGGAAAATCAAAGAGCGCAGTTGTCTGAAAATACAATTTTATTCATGTCTATAATATGAGCATAAAGATTTGCATGTTAGCAAAAATATAATTGTGGAGTTTTGAGGGTTATGTGCTTGGCAACTTTAAATGTCCGCGAGACTCGAGTCCGCCAAGCATATTTAGCACAGACAAGTAGGATTTTCAAGAAAAGTACAGTAATTTAATTTTCAATACCATGTTTATTAGTAAAATTTAGCTCCAGAAACATTTTGTTATTGCTAATTGAATCAATTTCTTCGATTAGAAAATATAAATAATTCTAAGAGACTGTGTACCGGGTTTTACAAATGTACTGGTCTTACGAAACAACTTTTTGCAACGTATTTAGCTGTACCAAATCCAATTGGTGCTCAATTTGTTAATTATTTATGGGGTTTTACGCGCCAAAACCACGACCTGATTATGAGGCACGCCGTAGTGGGGACTCCGGAAATTTCGACCACCTGGGGTTCTTTAACGTAATTTGTTTTCCTTTAGTCACAAAAAAAAAGATAGAGGTTACCAGGAAGATGGCTGTTTGATGTGATCAACATTGACCTAACATCAAATTGAAGAAGGCTCCCGCAGCATTCCCTGTTTGGCCAATGTTGATTCCTTTGTTCAAGCCTGTTTCTTGTTTCCCGTCATAAACTCTTGAATATTCGGCTGTCTGTTCGAAGGAGAAGTTTATTGAATCATGAATCATATTTCCAAAATACATGCTCCCAATTCGTTCCTACGTTTCGTCGCAAGGCAAGTGGCACGATGCAAAGCTTACGCTAATGATGATGATTTACTGGCATCCCCTTTGAAACGCGGTGGTGTGACTCAAGCCATCCACGACATACGTAGGGTATCTCGGTCCTCTCTTCTCTCGGATAGCATTCACCGTATTGCTGCCACTACGAATTTAGTGATACGCGTTCAGTGGGTGCCTCGAGCAGCCCTGCCGGGTCTACTTGAAGCAGATTTGGCAACCCACCCTGAGAACATAACGTACCCACTTCCGCATTTTCCTGAAGACGCTTGCGAACAACTGCTCCGGGAAAAAGAAAACCTCCGATGTACCACACGAGCTCTTATACCTCCGTGTGGGTCAGACCTCCCTGGTGGGTTAACCCGCCGAGAGGAGGTTACGTTACGGAGGCTGCGTGTCGGGGTCGCACTCACCCCGTCTGTGACCGCTCTCTGGGCACAACAGTACCATGGTTCCTATGGTACATCGTGCCCATTTTGTGACACTACGATTCAAAATGTGACAGTGACACACCTATTATGGACGTGCTCAGGACTTCACCTAAGCCGTCTCGGCCACCTACGGGCAACAGGCCTTCGGCCTGGCCGCCCACCCGACCTTGAATGTTGGATTCATGGACCGTATCATCGTTCACTTCTGGATTTTTTACATGAATCAAGTCTGTTCGTGTATTTTTTGATATGCTTTGTATTATGCCTAAGGGCAAGCTTTCGAAATAAAAAAAAAAAACGCGGTGGTGACATAGTCACATAGGCAGCTTGATTTATTCAGGTACACAATATATATTTTTCTATCATTCTTGTACAGATTTCCTTAAACTTTTTTCATCCTAAAACCTTCTTTAACTGCCCTGTACCGCTACCTTTGCATCTCCTACATGGCGTTCTACCTGTTGTAATAATATGCAACTCCAATGTAAAATGGGCACATATCGACGCTACGCGACACGCATGTCACGTCCGATGCCTCCTCGCGCGCTAGGACGCGTTTATAGGGCATTTTCCCGCTGTATGCTTGGTGGGCGCTAGCATGGCTCAGCAGTACAAAAGCTGACTCTCGCGCAGCGGGCCCGGGTTCGATTCCGGCGGGTACTGGGTATGTTTTGGAAACGATAGCTCTGCTACTCCAGGTACAAACACCCAGAAGAGGCCAGGTTCCGTAAATCTGACCTTCATTCAGCCAAGGTCAAACTGGGTCAAACTGGAACCGGGTCAAGCAAGTATCGCTCACGCCGCAATTTTCATGATGAGCGGATCACCGCCATCATCGGTTTAATTAAGATAGAGATAATTCAGGCACTGGAACTAACGACCTTCGGTGGGAGTCGAACCCTCGAGCTTATGTGGGAGTTAAACCCACCACCTTTGGCGTTAGGGCAAGGCTAATAAGTACACAGTAAATTATTATAGAGTTAATTAAGGCACCTGAACCCACAACCCTTGATGGGGGTGCTCCAAGTGCTGGTAGTTTCGCACGCGCTGTGATTTTGACACTTCGCGTTGAAGCGAGATGCAGTATGAAGGTCAATTCGCTCATTTTTGCTGCCGCGCCGAGCAGCGTCTCTGCGTTGGCTGGTGGTACAATTGTAGATGCGGTAGTTGCTGAGGGCGCCGGCTATCGTCATTCCCGACGATAGCCGCTACGGACACCGGCGCCGGAGTCCGAAACGGCTATTATAATGAGCCCATATCAGCTTACGCTGTAGAAAGGGTATCCAGCAAGGCGAGAGTCTCCGTGCCGTGCCTTGTGCTAGCTGGCTATGTGCGAAGTGCAGCCAGTTAAAGCGACAACGGTAAGGCCGTATCCACCACGAGAGAAGTAACTGGCATAGCGCTGGGTAGTACAACCTACTGGGAGGATAAGTTTGATGCCCACTCACCGCGCGGCGACAGTACTCACCAGCGGCGACAGTGAGCCGAATTGCTTAGTCTGTAGAATTGCCATTTATAGAGTGACAACCAGAAGATGTAACCCAACATTCCTCTTCTAAACTTCTTCCACAGTCACACTGCGTTTGTCTTGATTTAGACGTTTTCGTAAAACCAATTTTTAAGGGTTGAGACCACATATGCCCCCATGAGACCAATTATATAGGCGCTTCTACCTAAGTATGATACATAGTGTTTGACCGCGAAGCTGTTAGTGCTACAGTAACAAGCGCTGGAGTATCTAAAGGACACGCAGCGTCCCTTTGTGGAGATCGCGTGCATTCTGTAGGCATAGAAACAGAAGAAAGTGGCCTGTGACTGAATGGCGGGGACGTGCAAAGACCGCGAAAAGATGTTTTGAGGTCGTAAATGCTGTGCGTTATTTACCACAACCAGCAAAGACATAATATTTTTCAGTTAGCTTTTGGCGATACTACGAGCCTGACGGACGGTGGCACTGAATTCACACAGGCTAGGCAAGCCGGACCACCGCAGTCGCAGGGATATTGTGTCGGAATCGCCTACCGTTTATACTATTCCTATAGCTTCGCGTACGAAATAGCCATGTGCTATTGAATTTATTGAAAGTAAAAATGGAATGACTGAAAACATGTTTCAAGTACAAGTATATATTTGAGTATATGTTGTTGGGCGAGTTGGTTCAAGTCTATGAGGTACATATCAGTGCGAAGTGGAAACGAGAACTTAGTAGGAGGGAGTAGGAAGGAATTGAGCGAACGCTAAACTTCCCCTGTTTATTCGCACAATGAACTCACATGAATGGAACATCAGCGCATGCGTGTAGCAGTCACGTTAACAAAGTGAGAGCATTGCGTCAAGCAGTTGGATCTCGTTCCCGAAGAAATAAACAGACGTGTAGCTAATGCAGCTCGTGCCTGTTTTCTTGATATGGGAAGCATCTAACATATCTCGTGCCAACGCGTCACTACTTTTGCCTAGTATTTTTATCTCATGAAGCTGTGACTGACACTTGCAGGCAATGTAGTGCGTACGCAAGTGTGCATTGCCCTTGGTCTATAATAATAGTTCATGCTCCTACGCTCGGTCGTTGACACAGCGTCCAGTTTGACCTACATAGGTACTACCACCCGATAGCTATATTTCATATATAGCACCAGTTGCACATCTTACGTAAGCTGTGGTATACTTCTTCTGGCATCCGAGCTTGTAATAAACGGGGCTGATGCGCGGACACAGCTAACTTGCGTTGCGGAGAGAAAGCAACTGCCACACCGTAGCCCATGTGCGACTTTTTAAAGTTGTGGGATGACTTGTAGACGCACAAACTGACAGCAGGCTTGCATCCTTCGGTCGGCCTGTAGCCTCTTTTCGCTTGGTACTCTTTATATTTTGGAGGAGGGTATCTGAGACCGCTCCTAGAGCTGTGACTTTACAACATGACTGCGGCACGCATGATCTGGTGTTGTACTTATGTGACTTCACTGTACGAATAAAAAGTTGATGTTTACCACTCGCTCTGCTGTTTCATACTCCATCCTACTAAGCTTTTGTTTGATAGCCGCGCTAATGTGTACCCCTTGGACAAAAATACATACAGCCAGCATTTTTTCCGGAGGCTAAGAGTAATATGAGAGCCACCCGACCTGAAGGGCATACACGCACACGGTTTTTTACCGGTGCCTGGTGCCGTTGCCAGTAGTTGGCGACAAAAAGAAAAGAAAGCGAAATGACATTACTTTTAATTAACTTTCACGGCAAACATGATAATGAACACTATGTGCTAATACAGGAACAGCACATTGACGCTGCTCCGGAGCATTGCAATTACCGGCGACACAAGCGTCGCATATAGCTTCGGCTCTAGCCAAAATAATCTCAGCTGGAGTAAAGTAATGCGTACAATTGTTAATTTTATTTCTGATCTTTACTCTCTAACGTTTAGTATGAACGAGAGTTCCTTCACTAGTCACGATCAGCTGCAATGTGCCTTACCGACGGTACACGTTGAAACGGTTCGGACTTGCTCGCTTCGCAGCTGACGGCGCCGCGAACATCAGCATATTTTCTTCTTTGTGTGAAATCTTCGAACGAGAGGGTAAAGTTGCAGCAATGGTAACAAAACATTTCGGCTTTTCAGCGTGGGAGGCTGATTGTGAAGCGCCGTCAGCTACATACACCTTCGAAGTGAACTGGAATGGGCCTAGAGACGATATTAGCGGCGAGCCACCAGCGGCGGTGAGGCTGCCTACGAGGCCAGAGCGTGCCGCGATAGCTTGTCTGTAGCAGAATGACCACTTCACTGTGTGGCAGGGTGATCATTTGTGCTACTGGGAGGTCTGCTCGTTCACTAGGAAAACCACCATCAGCCGGTGGTCTGCGAACGGCACACGGCGTGCGGCGAGTTGCCGGGCACGTTGAGGCGGTTTAAATGCGGTGCCTAGGACACCATAAGTGCAGTCCAAAGAAACCAATGTCACTCTGCTGATGATTTAACTGTCTCGACTTGCACCTGTGATTTTCAGAAAAGCAGCAGCTGGTCGCTGACACGCATTTTTGCCGCGTTTGGGGCTTTTTCACTTCTGAATTGTATTTCGCTGCAAGCCTGAGTTGTTCTCGTCAGGGATAGCAATTTACTATATGCAAATTTAGCTTTTCTCTGAATTATGTTGCCATGAAAGAATTATTTCAAATTTTCTATCTTCTTGAATCACACCGCAACACAATCGGCGGGCCGCTTGCAGGTGCTGATGGCTTTCCTGTAGTTTTCTGCGGAAGGCACTTCTGGGGCGTTTTTAACAAGTAAATTCAACCTCGATGATCATAGCCTCTTGAACGTTTCAAATGGTCACATGCATGCAAAAAGCTCTGAGCGAAAATAAAAATTATAGCAAGTCAAACTCACTAAGATTACAGCTCCGTAAAACATAAGAACAACGTACTCTCTGTTGCACCCCGTTCTTTGAGGCTACTAAAGGTTACGACGCTTTCTCAGTGATGTAGCATCGGGTCGTTTATCACGCGAACCACGTGGGCAGTATTCGTCCCCCATAGGCCGGTTGTTGGTGTCCTGAAAAAACTAGATCTTTCACCAAGCTTTTATCGGAAAGAATAGGGCATGCTTAGAGTTATATTCAGCTCAATATTCTACTGTGTGGGTCAGTTAAAGTCTAAAATAAAATTTCTGGACGCCGCTTTGAGGCTGCTAGAGGTGGTCTGTAAAATACTTAAAAATTTCCGATCACTCTTGCGCAACTAAATGTCTTAGATATTTAATATTTGCAGAAAGCACGTACCAAAGTAGGGTTAACATGTACCAAATGATTTAAGTGCGTTGGTTCATTATACGAGCTGTAAAAACGTATCTAATCATTGAAAAGTTCTAAAAGTGAGTATTACAAATAGCATAGGAAATTTGCATCCTGTCGGGAAAGAACTCGTTGTTCCAAAAGGTTGAAGTTTTGAGAAAATGGCCAGCATCAAGTGCGTCATGCTAACTGAATGTATAAAAAGTGCCAGTAAAAACAGCTCGTGGATTAATATTGCTATTGCATTCGTTCGAAAAATTCGTAAAGCCGCCATTACTTATACTTTCCCATATCCCGACATAACTATACACCACACGCAGTTAACATTAAATTCAAGTGGGGTGTATGTGCAGTTCAGTGCCTCACAAAACCAACCTGCCTAAATATAGGAGTTGGAAATAATTTGGCAGTACTAATTTCTGCCATATTTTCATGCATTATACGAGATTCGTAGTTGGTTTTTGAGGTGAGCTTAATCAACGATACAAGGCACATCGTTTATAATTGTCGAACATAAGAGACACACATGCAGCAATGGAGATGAAACCTAGGGTGAGTACGCATATAATAATTATGTGGACTGCGCACAAAAATACGGACAAGACGAAAGGAATGGATGACATAAGCACGAAGTCTTGACTGGTCTCTAGTGACAGGAACTGTGCTGAAAAGGCCAGACAGCGTTGCACTTCGTGCAAGATGTCTGTTGCGTACCAAGTGGCAGTAAGCTACTGTAAGTCGTACGTTGTTGGCCAACGTGGTAGGCGCATAAAGATTAGCATCTGGGAGCACGATTTGTCTCGGTACAAAACGACGTGCTTTCACTTGGTAGACAATTGCAGGAGATGTGGCGGCAGACCGTCGTTCACGGACATCCACATCTTATCAAAGGAAACTCGCCAAAGTATTAGGGAAAATTTAGAGGTGTTCCTCATGAAGAAGGTGGTATACGGCTGCATCAGGCTCCCTTTTATTGTGTCGAATGAGAAAGAATTTGCGTTTCTGTGCAGAACTTGTCAAGGTATTGATTGCTAGATGTTCTTTATCAGTCGGTTATTTTCTTGCTCGCACATTTTGGGTGAGGCTGTTTGATAATATTTGCATAGTGTTTTTGATACTTTAGCATTCTTAGGGTACTTCACGAACTTCTGTGGGCTATGGATCTATGATTATATGTATCTATTTATCTGTGTATCTATGTATGTTTGTATCTAACAGTTTTCGCGCCTACCTCGGTCAAAGGGTAGTTCATGATCGAATAGGGAACGCATCAGGCTGCTTCCCTGAGGTACAGGGTTCAAAACCACCTATCACACCAACTTTGATAACTAAGTATGTAACACATGTACATACGCTTTTGCGAGCTGCGCCATGAATGCGCTGGGTATATGTCACTCTTCAATGAACCTCTCGCCATCTTGGGTCATTGATTATGTGCCACATAGTATGCTGCAAGCGTGGGAACAATTGTTAGCGTTCGCAGGCACCGGCGCGCCACGGGTCTCGTCTCGGATGCCATGCACGCACTTCTCCGCAGTGTCACAAGATGGCGCAGCGTGTGCAGAAAGAAGCGCCAGAGTAGCACGGTTGCCGTATGACGGATTTATCAGCGTTCGCACACATTGGCGTCGCATGCGGTTTGGAGACCACGCGCAATGCTTGTTGGCGGCGTCGTTGTTTGGCGCCGAGTGTTCTTAGGGAAGAGCGAAAGAGGAGTCCTGCTGCAGCTTATGCCTCAAACAAAAACCTCTTTCGACGTCAGCAACACATTGTGTCGGTATATTGAGTAAACGCAGTTGCGTAGCCAGGGGGGTGCTCACCGAGCTTTAGCCTCCGCCCCCCCCCCCCCCCCCGAAGTTTTTCCCGCTGGTGCTCTGCTCCCTTTTATGCCTGGCACCTCGCCTATGAACAAAGGCGCATATTCTTCGAACGTGCGGCTCTTATGGGCATTCGGGTCCAGTTTACAACTACACCTGGCATTACATAACCATAATAATCAACACCAAAATCATAAAGGTTTTTGGAAACCACAAAGTGGCCGTATGCAAACTTAGCCCCCACGAAAAAAAAATCCTGGTTGCGCGCCTGATTTAATGCTAACACATTACCGTCTACAGTCATCGAGAGATGGGTTCTGTCGCAATTTTCACTACGCAAGGCATTTGTTTTATTTTAGATGGTGCACTATTAGATAGTGCTTCTAGAAGGCTAGGTTAAGATTTGTTCCCGCCCCGTTTCTAAAGGGATGCCAATAAATCATCATCATTGCGTAAGTAGCCCTGAAAATTTTAATTTTGGTGTTTCACTTGTCAGAACCGCGATATGATTATGAGGCATGCGGTAGGGAGTGGCGAGAGGGGGAGTCCGGATTGATTTCGGCCACCTGCGATTCTTTAATGGCCGCCCAGTGCACTGTACCCAGGTGCTCTCGAATGTCGCCAACACAGATATGCGGCCGCCTAGGCCGGGATTTGATCCCGCACCCTCGGGCTTAGCAGCGCAACGCAATAACTAGTACGCACCCATGGCGGGTATAAGTTGTGTTGCCTTCGAGCACAGAACATGTTGAAAGTTTGCACTCGTGTCGTCCACTCAGTCACATGTGGTCAATGTAGGGTAAGGAAAGTTCGAAATTTGTTAATTGAGGTCTTTACAATATATTGGGTAAGAAAGTGATTCGCGGAGTTATGTGTGTGTTCAGGAGTAGCGCTCAATTCAGACCGCTCTATAGACATAACCACAAATGCCACATAGCTGAAATTTAGCAATAACCTGGGGACACTAAAGCAAACCAATGAGCGAAGTTATTGCGCGTAAATAAAATTGAATCATTGCGAAAACAATTGCTCAAGCAAGTTAACGGTATCATAAGGCCGGTATCGGAAATTATTACGAATATTGCAAGTTCAAGGTTGATTGAAATAGAGGATATCCTAAGTACAACGAGAACCAAAACTGAGACATTTCTGGCGTTTTTGGAGCGTTAAATATTACTGAACTCATATGTTCTTGGTATTTTGATTCGTTACACAACACTGATATTTAATTCCGCTCGGTCAAATATACCATGCTCCTACTTTATATTTCGCTAAAACTTTCGTACTTGTTAATAAGTATCATATAAGCGAATTCAGAAACGTGTTGATTGTTTGCCGGCTTAGTAGTAAATTACTTATACATAAATTTTGGAGTGTTATACCTAAGTTTTATGGGACGACGTACAGATCACCCGCTACCCTGCATTGTTATAGTCTCAGGTCACGCGCTGCCCTGAGATAAAAATTCTAAAATTATTTTCAGTGCAAGATAGGAGGACGTTACGGTAACTCGTTCTAACAGCTTTATTCGTGTTAAGCTTCAAAGAGGCAATATGTGGCAGCGTTTGAAATATATCATTTAAATTTACGCAGTTGAAGCTGTTACTGTAAGTAATCGAGAGAAACAGCATAGCTCTAGGTCACTATATAATGCTTCAAGAACACAGAAATCTGCCGAATTTCTAACACGCGAAAATATGCACTCATAGACAAAACACTAAAAATCAATATCTTAGCTGTAGACGTTGTGTGTGAACATGCGTTAGCAGGTTGTTGCGGTAATTTTCGCAGTGAAAATAATTGCATTTGTACTTTTGTGCAAATGATGTTTCTAACTTGTAATTACTCTCAATCTAGAATTTCATACGTAATCGCACAGTTAACTGCACCTGTACGCTGACCAATGGAGGGACAGGTCGACACGCTGACGGGACACCTTGCTTTGCAAGTATTCGTAAATATTATTTTAAACATTGATCTTTACATTTTTTCTTACATTTTCTACAGCCCTACGTGACGTGAAGGAATTATACTTTTATATGTTCACTTGTACGTATTTATTAAGAAATGCGTTTAAATTTTGCTGTAGCTTCACTCGCACAACAACATACAATGTTGGCATAAGCGCAGGTTTAGTACTGGATGTGAAGCATCCTGCATTACTGACCCCTTTGACGTGTCGGCGAACAGCTAGCTTAGGTTCCGCAAATGCCTTCTTTGTCATTACTTCATGTGTGATTGTCTTCAGTCACTCAACAGTCATTAACTTTCAAAAAATGTAGACTTTTAGATTGATTTTAAATATGTGTTTCAGAAGAAATAACAAGCTGTTTACAAGCAAATCAATGTCTCAACGCAGCCTAAAATGAATTCCTATATTTTTGCCGCGGCAACCACGGCTGTCTTTATGACAGGTGGTGCACAGGTAACACACGGGTATTCAGCAACACTGATGAAAGGAAATGCGTGGCTAAAGTGCCTAGGTGTCTGTAGATCAAACGTGTGGATAGGCAATAAAGCAAGAGGTCAAGAAAGTTGGCAATCAAGTAGAGTGTAATTTAAAGTCTAAATATACAATTGAAAGTTTCAGAATAAGAGTGAGAGTAATAGAGACGATAAATATGACGCGCATGATGTAAACGAAAAACATCAGTTTCTACAAGTACGACAAGAAAAAATGTCACGAGGAAAAATGTGTACAATAAAAGAAAGTTCGAACGGCCCCTGCTAGACGGCAGAACATAAAATAAGCGCTCACCTTCTAGAAAAGCTGGAATTCAAGGATAGAGCAGCATAACCTGATGAGCAGACGAATTTACATTTGCAGTATTGGCGCGAAAAGCAGGGAAACAGATTGATTGAAGCGGTGTGGTTACTGGCATAGTCTCTGTGCAATACAGAGATAAAATATTTAATGGAAAAAAGGAAAGCATAGATTGGCAAACTGCTAGACTGCATGTCTGTGTGAGTAATCGTGATCAGTTATGCTATATTACCTAATACATTAGGATTCCTGCCGATCTAAGCCTTCTACGTTGGTATTTGGTGCCACCGGCAGATCGCTGGCAGCACTTGCTTGGCAACTGCGGGCTTCTTGTCAAACTTTGATTCCCGTGTAGCGGTCCTCACGGTCGCACAGCAGCAGCCAGACACGCTCTCCCATTATTGACTTGGTGAAATTTTATGGCATTGTGTGCGGGAAAGGGAAGTGGTGCGAGGGTGCGCACCCGAGCCGTAGAGACTCTACGATTACAAAATAAAGTTAGTTGTTGCTTGTTCTTCAAGGACGCACTACTCGTTTCTAACTGCTGACTTCCAGCCACGCTCGCGTCCCACACAAAACTCGCAACAAAATCCGCAGGCTGGTAGTTCCGAGTTAATACAAAAATATTCTTACCATTGTCCGCAGTGTTACAAACCTTCAGAACAACAACCAGCGTGCGAAGCACATTATTACTCAACACATTAAGAAGAGTGGTCAACCACTACTTTCCATTCTTCCACACTAATCGGTTCAACGGATAGTCATCGTTGAACTCTAATTGAAATGCATGCCGTATCGCTTCATATTCTTGCTATCTTTTGCACCCCAACATTGCGACTGCACCTTGTGACAAACAAAAACCATCAAGATGTCTATGCTGAAAGTACCTTGTTCCCAATTGACAATTTGTAGATGAGAGCTACCCAACTTCCCACATCAAGACTGATTGAATTTGCGTGCATGAAGGCGTGCATATCAACCGCGCTCACCGTTGATGTTCGCGATGCAACATCATCAGTCACAATGTTGCATCGCTAAGTGGCAGGCATACTAGTATGTCCACGGTGTTTAAGCATGTCGACCAAATCGTGATCGATTCTGTTGAAATCGATTCTGTTGCGTAGTGTCCGGAGATTGCCGATTTTTTTAATTAAGAACATCCTTCAGTGCTTGGCTCGAATAGGAGTGGATTCCTAGCGAAATGTAAGTAAGCAGTTTCTGTAAGTAGACTCCACGAAGCGGAAAAGACTACCTTGATGCATTCAGCCAAGAGCTACGACAACTTGGACGAGGACTCCACTGCTGTCTTATTACAAAACTTTAGCTCGGGGCCTCCAATCTAAATACATGGAAAGTGACAAATCGTTTTTCGCGGCAACCACTGCACCTAATTTGATGAGGCTTTTTATTATAATAACAAGTTAAAATATAGTGAGTGCTGGTTATAAATTTTTTGCTTATGTAGTAAATGTTTTAATAAATGTTAGCAAAGCCGCTAATTTTCAAAAAACAAAATGGTGATGTAAAACATCACCATGGTGATGTAAAAAAAAAACAAATGGTGATGTAAAAAAGAAAATGGTGAAAATGCAGCAATACAAAGTGATATGACAATTCTGTAAATTGCACCTAAAATTACATCTGAAGCGGACAAAATTGAAATAATGTACATGACTCTCAATGATACCACTCATATGTCATTGGAACTTTTGCAAAATCATTGTAAACAATGTAAAAAAATCACGTAAGATATAAATTTGCATATCGATTTGTCCGCTTCGGATGCTCTACTGGATGCAGTGTACAGAACTGCGATATCTTTTATTCGTGCAGAGCAAGCAATATATTTGTAAACTTTTTGCTTTCATTTTTTTTGAGCTTATCAATCTTTGAATATTGTTTTCAAATAGTTACACCAGGAATTAAATTTCCGCTTCCAACAGCCACTAGAACTGAAGTTTCTCACGTGCAACAGATTTAATTAAAATCTACCCAGTGGTTATATCAGAAAAGCGTTCCTGCCTTTCACATGTATGAATAGGCGGCGTCGGAGTTGGACACGAACTAAAGCTTTCTCTTGGACCAATGAACAAAGTAGAGGACGCTCAGGGCTCTGTGGACAGGCCTACCACAAGGACCCAGCAGAGACTACCGATGTACACCATCCATTTATTGCGTTAGTATTCTTAGTGTAGTTCACGCACTTTACAGGGACTTATGGTGTATATATCTAAATATGACTGTAAGAGTTTTCCCGCCTACCTGCGTCAGTGGGTAGTCCATGGTCGAATGTGTCGTGCATTTGGCTCCTGCGCTGAAGTAACGAGGTTCGAAACCAACCATCGGACACAACTTGGATAACTGCGTATGTGGAAATGTGTACAATGTGCTGCTCTTCAACCGACATCTTTGATCCCGACATTGGTCACTGTAGATGCAGGGCTGCGTAGGTACCGCTGTTCAATGAAATTCGTTGACGCCGACTTGGAGCACTCGGTATGTGCCACTCGCTTCAGTTGGTCTTCAATTAACTCCTTTAATGCCAACTTGCGCCACTGGGCATGTGCCAGTAGGTGTGTGTTGGTATTCAATGAACGTCTTTGACGCCAACTTGAGCAACCAGGTCCGTGCAACTGGTAATGTGCCACTCTACAATGACGACAAAGATTCCTTTAAGATCTCCGATGCTCGGAGGAATCGAACCGGTGTCGCATGTGTTCTTTTAGTACAGCAAGCCGACGCTTTACCAGGCTGGGCCACAAATGCGCTGGGTATGTGCAGATGTTCAATGAACGTCTTTCAAGCCAACGCTTTAGCGAGTGGCGCCATCAATAAACTGTATATGTGCCGGTATTCAATGAACCTATCGCGAACAGTGTCCCTCAGTATGGGCCACTAGTTGTGCGGTAAGCGAAGGAATAATTATCAGTATTCGCTGGCAGCAGCGCGCCACGCTTCACGCAGCAAAGACCACGCACGGACTTCTCGGCAGAGCCACAAGATGGCGCAGCATGCCCGGAAGGAAGCGCGAGAGTAGGAAGGTTGTCGCATGACACCTTTCTCCACGTTCACACGCACCGGCAGGTCATGCATTCCAGGGTTCATGAGCAACTATTGCGGTGGCGCCGCTTGATGGCACCCAGCTATCTTTGGAGAGCGTGACAGAGGAGTGCAGCGGCAGTAAACGCCTCATACATAACTCATTGTGAGATGAATTCTTCCGAATTTTATTACAAAACATAAGTAATCCATTACTATAACACAGTGCACCTAGCTTACACAAAACTTCATGCCGTCGATGAAGCAATGTACTGATTTCATCATCAACAGAATATATTATCGTCTACATCAATAACGTGTATCACTAGGGGATGCTCCTTAGCGATATTATTGTTTTTAGCAGACACGACCCAAGAATCTGGCCCTTTGGAACGCCAAAACCTGCATACACAAATTAGGAATAGTTGTTACTTGGTACTGTGGACTAAGTGTTACGCCGGCGCGGCCGCCATCGATGCCGGAACAGGGCACGCAGGGGTACGCCGGGACGACGGTTGGACGGAAGTCACAGATGCAGGCTGGTACAGCGTCGAATAATCCTTTATTAAATAAGAAAACCGCTTATATAGCCCCAATCGGTTACGACAACGCCCCCTTGGGGGCGGATGACAGGTTTCGAAACCTAAACGGCTGTACATCACCCCCCCTTTTTTTTAACAGGGCAGGGAACAGGAAACAACATTATACATTCCTTAATGAAGACAAAGAAGTGACATTATACATGTTTTGAAGAAAAGCAAAACAATTGTTGCATGAACAATCAATGTTATACATTATACAATCCTACCAGACTTCGCTAGACTCTCTCCCTCTATAGGAAAATTGAGACTACTTATTTGGGACATGACAAAGTTTGTTCTGCACTCGGTAAATATTTTAAATAGAAAGAACACCGCACGCCTGTTAAGATATGCCTAGGAATCATATTTGACAAATACTCAGTATACCTACACAAAGTTCTCTACACACCAATAAACATACAAACACAAGGTCACGTTCACAATCTCATGAAAATGAAATGAATAAAAAACATACAGATTGTCACAAACAGACTGTATACATTTTGTATAAGTTAATGGACACAATCACTTAGGTGGCGCGGTTTCTTCCTCCGCCTTTTTGAACGCCGAGGCAACTATGGCATAGGAAGAGGGTTTACAGTCGAACTTGTATGCTCAGTGTAGCTGGGGGCGAAGGACAAGATTCAAAGCAGTTCTTTTCAAATAGCATAGAAGCCCGTTATTGAAAGGAAAAAGCGCATGGGGACTGGGCACATCAGTAGTTCTTTGTGACAGTGCGTGCATTGAACCATCAGTTTCACTTACACACCTATCAGGCGAATCAACGACTACATTTTCGCGGGACACCAAGTACGAACGTTGAATTAGTGTATGAACAGAATCTTCAGATTCTATGAAGTGCTCGGCAGTCGATAGTGCGAGCGGCACATTTTGACTGGGTGCGTAGCTTATGACCTTGCCTTCCGGCTAAAGATTACTTTAATACTGGCAAAATTAAATGAAATTTTATATGAATAGAAGTGAGAGCTTTGCTGTAACAAAGGACATTGGGAGGCGACTGAATGTTATGACTTCCTTTGTCATTTTTCTCTGAGTCCACAAGGACCAATTTGGAAGCGTCGCGAATGTTGCCTTCACTCAATATAAATGCATTTGCCGGAACCTTAGACAGTACTGTAAAATACCTTTGTATTTAAGCCGTTTTCCTGGCATGCGCACCGTTGCCGAATTTCCAACCTGCAAACTACAATACTTTGCTCCTATCTTTTCATCCACATGCTGTTTCAAAAACTGCTGTCTATAGAATACCCTAGTCCTTACAACATAAGGGTTGGAAGGGGAGTTGGAAGAGTTCAGTTCTAGATCTGTTATGTCTGTGGATGAACGGGGTTGACGATTATGTAAAGGCCTTGCACGAGACGACTCTGTCATTGCCTGTGCAATCATCCTCTAAGTACCTATCTATTTAGTGATGGCTTCTTTCAATGGACGTTGCTCGATCTCTGTCAGGCTGAATTTTCTCCTTGAGTGTTTTATTGAATCGCTCTACCTGTCCATTAACTTGTGCAGAGTAGTTGGATCAATACAGATGCTTAATCCGTCGCTCTGTAATAAAGGTCTCAAGCTGTTGAGATTTGAATCGTGGACCATAGTCCGTTACTATGAATTGAGGAAATCCCTCTCGGCTGAAAACTGCAGACAGAAAAGTCATGACAACGTCCGAGTGACCTCGCGTGCAAAACATACTTTAGGCCATATTGAATAATATTCTATCAACGTTACTTCGAATATGCAGTCAGGAGGAGGTTGAGGTAAAGGGCTGACAATGATGATACCTAACTTTTCCCACGCCTTTTCCGGAAAAGGAACTGGCTGCAGCAGAGCGGACATGTTCTGCAGACTTATCTGCAGACTGACAAATGTAGCAACTTCGAACTGCATTTTGGACTTGTTTATCCAGACAAGGCCACCAATACCGTTCTCTAAGCTGCTGTTTAGTTCGAACTATTCCAGGATGGTTTTCATGTGAAAGTTGTATAAACTTGTTTCTTAAGGAAGCGGGGATAGCAACGCGTTCACCGCGAAAGATTAAACCATAAACGTAAGAATGCTCGTCCTTAACTAAAAAATAAGGTTCTAGTTCAGAAGGCCAAGCCCTCTTTATGGGGGATCCATCAGCATTTAATTTTACACCCTGTTGCAACAGACTGTCTTGAAAAGAAGCTGTTTGCAAATCAGCCTTATTTACACAAGATGTGAACTAAAGAAATTACTTCCTCTTCCAGTTGATGAGTAATGGGGAGCTGGTGAGGTAACCTCGACAAAGCATCTGCTACTACATTATTTGAGCCCTTGCAGTAATGTACAGTGAAATTAGAATAGAGAAATCTGGCACACCATCTAGAAATGCGCAGCGGACGCCGCCCTACTAAACCAGCTGAAAGTAGTGCTGTTAAACCTGGTGGTCAGTGCGGAGAATGAAATACCGACCCCAGATATATGCATGCCACTTTTCACAAGCAAAAAGGCATGGTAGTGCCTCCCGTTCACCAGCAAAATACCTGCGCTCGACATGTGACAATGTTCTCAAATCAAAAATCAACAGTGAGCAGCTGGCCGTCCTTTCTTTTGCTGGAACACTGCTCCAAGTCCGACATTTCATCCCTCACTAGTAAATATTATCGCTAGACTTACATCAAATATATTGTCAGGTAGTAGTGACGGTGAAGAAAACAGTGGTATAAGCCGTGAATGACGAAGCTGATTCTTTATTGGGCGATCCTGTGCCCAGCAATAAAAATGTAACTCACTTTACAAGAGCGGCGAGCACAATCGTCGGTCGTCGATAAACTGATCAGCGGCGAAACTGCGTCGGCTTTTATACATGAGTCATCGAAGGTTCCAGAGTAATTCTTGTTGGCCGCGTGTCTTCCAGAAAGTACTACACAATTCGCGTCGCTCATACAATTAGATTGCATAAGCGTCGGCGATCACAGACAACGGATAGAAGCATCGATAACGTGCGGGAAACTTCCGATACATGGAGGCGTGTCCTGCGCTGAGCGATAACGTTTAACATTTGTTAGCCGGTAAAAAGCAGTCACCGGTGAAAGATAAGCAAGCACATGTGTCTATATGAATTGCTGGGTTAGTTGCTAGAAGTTCCTTTATTGTCTTGAAGCTAGCATCCGCTTCATCAGATCATTTAAAGGTCTGACCCTTCCGGAGCGTAAGGCGCAGTGGGTCAACATCGGCATAATGCCGTAAAAACTTTGCATAATAACGGGCCAGCTCGAGAAAGGACTGCAGTGTTTTACTATCAGTAGGAGGGGGAGCATTACGGATGGCATTCACTTTCGATCCAAGCAGCGATAACTCTTGAGCACTAACGTTATGACCACAAAAAATGCACTTCATTAACAGCGAAAACATATTTATGATTAAGCTTCAAGCCAGAGGTATCAATCCTACTTAAGACAGTTTTCAAGTAAACATGGTGCTCCCCTCGTGTTTTACCCCAAACCAAAATATCATCCAAGTAACAAAGTACTCCCGAACAACCCATGAACTTCTGCGACATCATTTTCGTGAAAACAGCAGGGGCAGATGCCAGACCGAAACACTCTATGCAAAAGCGAAATAAGCCTTCATGAGTGATAAATGTAGTTCAGTGTCCGCTTTCTTCCGATAATTCAACTTGATGATAAGCGGACACAAGACCAAGTTTAGAAAAATAAGTGGCACCTAATGACTGATGAAGTAGTTCCTCGGTGTGGGGAATGGGAAAACCGTCCACCACGACGGTCTTATTTGGTTCACAAAGGTCGACACACAGTCTAATGGAATCGTCCTTTTTGAAGACCACCATCGGCGACACCCAGTGGGAGGCGTCCATCCTCTCGATCATTCCGGCAACCCCAACCGAACAAGTTCGTGCGCTAATTTCTGACGGAGCAGGAGCGGCAATCGACGCAACTAGGACGCCACAGGATTCACCTGCGGTCGACATGTCACCCGATGGATGTAGCCCGATACCGGACCCAAGTCTGGAGTGAACAGATGCCGAAATTCCAACGGCGTGTTGACCGTAACTGTATAAGTAGGTGCTATTTGCGCAGAAAACAATGTTTCACCGAAGATTACTATCTGCAGGGGTGGGACGGCATAGAGGCCCAGAAGCGACGAACCCCTTTCAGTGAAGTTAAATTTAACGGGTGCCGACTTGCCTTGGAAAATAACTGTTGTCATAAGGAATCATAAATTTGAACGACTTTCTCGGAATAGTTCTGGATGACAAGGTGAGATTTCAGCAAGCAGATGTGTGCAAAATGCTTGTGATAATCCTGGACGTTGGTCAGGGAAACAACCGACCCTTTGTCGATAATCAGTTGCCAAAGTGCGTCGTTGAGTTTCATAATAAGGCGGATGAGTTACATGGACTTGGTGCGGTGTTCTATATTGAGGGCGGTCACTGTATTTGTCAGAGTGGTGTCCTGTGTCTCGATATCGTTGACGCTTATGGATGTTTTTTCCGAGGTTTGGCATATTTGGAAAATTACCACCCCTTCCACTCCGTGAAGATGGCCGAACTGTGAAACTGTGTTCGTTTCACCGAGTGTTAAACCATGCAAGTCAAACTTCGCAAGCAGTCTCTATTGTAAATATTTTCTTTGTATTGTATTGTAAGTATTGCTTTCTCATGCGCCGGCTTGGCTACCCTGGCGGTGGCGTCATAGACCTACGAAACGCGTCGCCATTTATTCCAGGGAATCACCGTCTTGTCGGGGTATTGCAAGACGGGTGGGCGGGGTATAGCTGCATTCATTGTGGAATGTAGGGAACCGGGAGGCAGGAGCTGGAGAGAGTATGACGTCGAGCAAGTAGAAAGGTTCCCGGAGCAGAACTACGAAAATACAGATGGCAGGCAGTGGTCAGTAGGAAGGACTTGTAGCAGCAAGGAGTAGAGTCGTCCTTCACTTACATTCGGCTGCGATCGAACCAAATTATCCTCGTCGCCAGTTGTTACGTTGTCGCGGCCGTCATTGATGCCAGCACCGGGAACCGGAAGGAACGCGGAGGCACACCGGGACGGTGGCCGGACGGAAGTCAAAGACTCAGGCTGGTAGCAAGACGAAGAACCCTTTTTCACAAAAGAATTTTTGGCTGTTCCACCCTATGAAGATGGTCAAACAGCGAAGCTGAAGCGTGTGGTCCCATTGTTTATCACTGGGTTAATACCGAGGGTTCATGCAAGCATTCCTCAATTATGAGATTACATATATACGTTCGGCTGCGACGGAGAGAACGACGTCGCTGACGGCATGCCTGCAGTCCGCCGTTGTCGCTTGTGTTCGATGTCTCGAGTTTGCTCGGCAGCATGGTTAGCAACATTCGCCCGCCATTGCCACTTGCGATTCTTCTAAATTGCTTCAAAATTAAACCTGTCCGTTACGTAAAACAATGAATGACTCATACCCCCGTAAATACGGCCTGCCCATTACGACGACCGAAGAGAAGTGAAATTCAATGCTGGTGTGATGGAATAGTTGTTCGGCACGCATGCCTGTGTGCAGTCAATCAGTAATGAACGGGAGAGACGCACGAACGGATGTAAACCAAAATTTGTATAACATGACAGGACTGAAACACGACAAGCACTAAACACGGAATACAGAGCAAAGGTCCTTAATACAAAGACGCCTACACTAAGTACTATAGCCGCGCAGCGTTCAAGGAAAGAGCAAGTACGTCTCCCAAGTTCAGTCCTGATGGTGTCGTCGATCGGCGGTAGATCGTCTGAGCTGTCGCGATGATTCCCGTTGGAGACGAGCCATGGCACGATAACCTTCGTAGGAGGCGACCCAAGGCAGGATGACCGGACTGGTCATCAGATGAGGCAGTCGACGGCCCACGGCTCACCATGGTCAGAGCACAAGAACGGATGTCGGGCGGGTGGCTTCCACCGCCGCAACTTCACGTGCCACCTCGACCAAGAGGCGGCCTCAAAGCCAAGGCCTCAAAGTAGGCCTCGCCCCGGACACAGCCTGAAGCTGCTGCAACAGGCGGCTACGAGCAGGCAATAGCAAGGCCTCCACTGAACTGCGTCACACCAGGCGCCACTCCGCGTGTGTACCGAATGGCAGGCGCGTTGTCCTCAGGGCCGCCTCAGGTACCGTGGCAGGAGCTCCCGAAAAAAAAAGCATCGCCTGAAAAAAAAAACGCAAGCCACGGCACAAGCAAAGTGGTAGCCCCGCGAAAGAAAAGCAACTCCGCGTCAAAATGCCGAAAAGAGTGGAACATGGAATACACAAAAACAAATGGAAGAAATTAGGATCCAATCTCTGAGAGACAGCTGCTGTCCCCATGATCCGCGCCCAAGTGTGGACTCAGGGCCGTGAATTCTGAGCCCACCGGCCAGCTTAGGCTCTGAGACGACACCAGGTGGACAAGCAGCGATCCCAATATTTACAGAGACGAATCCAGGCACCAACTACAGCGGCTGTATAGCAGCTCCCCGGGCGACTTCAGCCGCACGCAACGGGTGCAGGCTCTCGAGCGAGTATCATGATGATGATGAGCGCACGAAATTGAATTGAATTGAATCTTTATATTCATGTGCCATACATGAAGTATGGCGGGAGTAAAATCTGCTTAATAGCAGCTTGACTAGCTCCCATTACCTACAAAAGGACTGCAAAGCTGTCACATCTAATAGTAAAGAAAGTATAATATACCAAATATGAGATATGCTAACTTTTACAAATACAACAGTTCAGAATTATTACAAGAAATAAAGTTCATAGGATACAATAGTTATTGAAAAAGCACCGCAAAATAGATATACGCTTGTTGACAAGACATAGAACTGGATTACAGTGATACAATTGGATACATCACACATATAATGAATAACTAAATATAAATATAAAAAACAATTATAAAAACAATGCAATAGCGTCTATTGAAGTCATATTTTCTAGGTTCACATCAATGCCACAAAGGTAATTTAACATTTTTTCGAATACCATTACGTAGCATGGGGTCACCATAGTAAGTGAACGAGGCACTAACCAACGATCATGCTGGCGTGTATCATGTTTACTCCAGGTAGGTCTTATGTTGGCTAGTTAAGAAATTAGTGTTCTTTGACTAAGTTATTTCTTTATCACCTTACAAATGTTGTTTTTCTAAGCACTTTGCATACCTATTAGCTTATATTTTTCTTGTATAAAACTTAGAGAATAATTAGACTCTCTTCAGCAACAATTAAAAAAAATCGATTTTCAAGTCTTGTAAGCTTATCAATGTTTGTTTGCGTTGTGTCACCCCATACGAGAAAACAGTAGTGAGTATAGGATGGAAACAACGAATGGTAAATCGTAAGTATTGTTTTCAACGGAAGTAGATAAGGGTTGCGGTAAATTATACCAAGTATACCTGCAGCTCTTGTTACTACCTGCTGAACGTGTGTGTCCCGTAATATGTTATTCGAAAATATGACACCTAAAGTTTAACATGATCGACAATTTGGATAATATCGCTATTAAAATACAGATAAGAAGTTACAGGCACATGCTTGCCTTCTGCGCGAAAAATAACCGCCTTAGTTTTTCCTGCATTAATTGCTAGACCATTGGAGCAGGCCCAGTCATATAACTTCTGTAATATATGATTTCCCCTTCCAATTAACCGGTTAATATCTTCGTGTGCAAAAAATACACCTCGTATCATCAGCATAAACGATAAATGTTGCTGAACAATCTATGTATACAACATCATTTATGTATAAATTGAAAAGAAAAGGCCCTAAGATACTGCCCTGAGGAACACCGCGAGAATTTGATTTAATCGTCGAAGCAAACTTATTTATACATACAGATAGTTTCCCTTCGCTTAAATACTAGGCAAAAAGTCTGCATCTTGCCCCACTATGACGTCAATCACGACCTAATACAAGAGCGGTTATGGGGCCTTGCTGTCAGTTACGACATATCACCCAAGAGGTAATTTGCAGCTGTCGAGCTAGAAGAACAGATCCCTTATATGTGGAAATTGTAAGAAAATGCAACTAATGGGAATATCATAATTATTACTAAAATTCGGGATAAAGGCGTCTTCAGCAGTGCGGTGTAGCGCTGCATTGATTGAATGACAATCGCATTATCGTCAGCAGTCATATTGAGAAGGGTTTCTGCCAGAAATAATTTCTTGCAATATCTTGGAAGGTCCTAGTTAGTAGTAAGCTTTCTAATTGTGTGACGTTATGAATAGAGTATGGATCTCTTTCTACTTTATTCTCAAGTACACTCACTCCTAAATACACGCATTGACGTATGCTGTTGCGTCGTTAAAAATCAGCTTCTCTAGATCTGAAATAATTATGCGACTAAGACAGAGAGAGTAGGAGGAGGAGGAGGAGGAAAAAAGAAGGAAAGGCAGGGAGGTTAACCAGAAGCACGTCCGGTTTGCTACCCTACACGGGGGAAGGGGTTTAAAGGGATGAAAAGAAAGGAGAGAGAGAGGGAAGAAAGCACTCGCAGTATAAACACATGCGGTTGTCCCACACTTCACAATCGGTCACTGAGGCCAGTCGACTTCATGAACTGTAACAATGCCCGCGTCGCTTTGTAAGCCTGCGACGCGTGGGGCCACGGTCCAAGAATCTTTGTCTCTGAAAAAGGTCTGCTGTCCAATCGGTCTAACACACTCCGGAGAAGGTCACGTTCGGTCTTATAAAGATGACAAAAACCAACACGTGTTCCACCGTCTCCTCACAGTTGCACGAGTCACAGATTGGTGTGTCGGACATGCCCAGAAGGAATGAGTATGCTTTCGTAAAGCCACTCCTAACCAGAGGCGGCAAAAGTAAAGTTGCATCACGGCGGGGGAAGTTCGATGGAATTTGTAGCCTCATTGTAGGATCCAGCCGTTGGAGATGACAGTTCGTAAAATCGGGCTGCTCCATGACGTTTCTCTCTCGGTTTGAGCGAGTAAACGAAGACCCCTCGCAGCGTCTGTCCTCGATAAGGGTATAGAACAGTCAGGAGTTTCCTTATGGGCTGACCGGGCGGCATCATCGGCAAGGTCAGTCACAACGATGCCACAGTGCCCGGCAGCCATTGAAAGATGATGTCATGTCCGTTCATGAGGGCTTGATGGAGAACCTCTCTGGTCTCAAACACCAGTTGTTCATGTGTCTTGCGTCGTAATGCTGACTGCAGACTCTGAAGGGCTGCCTTGGAGTCACAAAAAATGACCCACTTTCGAGGTGGTGTTTCTACGATGTAATTAACTGCAGCACGTAGAGCGGCAAGTTCTGTAGCCGTAGAAGTCGTTATGTGGGACACTTTGAACTTCCTTGTGACTTGTAAGGTCGGGATGATAAAAGCGCCTGTGGAGCTGGTGGCTGAGACAGATCCATCGGTGTAAACTGCGTTCTTAACTCATATGCATCGTTCAGCAATGACAATGTCAACTGTCGTAGAGCTACCGTGGAATGACTGAGCTTGTTCGTAATTCCCGGAATCGTGAGGCTGTCGTAATCCCGACTTGTGGCTGCCGTAGACACCACGGGGTGACAGTGGTCTTGCTGCTGGTGTAAATCCCGATGGAAGGCAGCCTTGATGTGTCGCAACAAGTTTCGAAAACGTGGCCTGAGGTCTTTGTGCCGGCAAAACAGCAATGTGATGACTGGGTACGCGACACAGGTGTCGAATGTGTGCTCTGAGGTTGTCAACCGTGATGTATGTTGGAATCAAGTAGTCTCTAGCAATCACGATTGTTGCATGAGTCGAGGCGCATCGTGGAAGTCCAAGACATGTCCGCAGAGCCTGGCCTTGCAAACTTTGGAGGGTACGAATATTTGTTTTGCATGTATTCGCCAAAACCGGCAAGCTGTATCGTAAAAAGCCCAGAAACAGTGTTCTGTACAGCTGCAGCATGGACCGTACCGACGTTCCCCAAGTTTTTCCACACAGGAACTTCATTATATGTATAATTGAAATTAAAAGGTTCCTGTCAATAATCACACCTAAGAAGCGGTGAGACTTCTGGTATGTAATATCCTGGCCATTGAGAGAAACAGGGTACGGTGACATGGGTTTGCGCGTAAAGGCAATGAGCGCACATTTTTCGATGGACATAGTAAGGCCTTTTTTCGGAGATAGGAACAAGTTAGGGTGGCTGCCCGCTGAATTCTTGCGCGCACTTGAAGACGAGTCACCGCAGAAGACCAAAGACAAATATCGTCGGCGTAGATCGACAGGTGTATTGTATTGGGTAATAGTTCAGCAAGGCCAATCATAGCTAGGTTAAACAGAATAGGGCTCAATACCCCGCCTGTGGGACGCCGCAGTAGGTATAATAGTTGGCAGAGGGGCCATTTTCGGTCTGCACATAGAAGGACCTTCTGGTCAAATAGTCTCTGATCCATTGAAACATACGGCCACCGATTCCGACAGCCTCCAGTGATTCAAGGATCGCTTCATGTGTGACATTATCGTACCCCTTTCACATCAAGAAAGAGCGCCACTGATATGCGCTTGAGACATTTTGTTGCTGTATGTACGTTGTCAGGTCGATAACATTGTCTATTGAAGACCTGCCTCGCCGAAAGCCTGTCATTGAGTCAGGGTATATACTGTGGCGTTCAAGGTACCATTCTAAGCGTGTAAGGATCATTTTTTCCATTACTTTACCTACGCAACTTGCCAGGGCAATAGGGCGATATGATGTCAGGTCTAAAGGCGACTTCCCTGTTTTTAGTAGCGGTACAAGCCGACTTATTTTCCATTGCAGAGGAACATTCCGTCACGCCATGAGCAGTTGTAGTAATTCAACAGCTCTTGCCTGGCCTCCCGTCCAAGATGGACAAGAGCTGCATAGGTGATGCCGTCAGGCCCTGGTGAAGATGAACGTCGAGAAGCAGCCAAAGATGCGTCAAGTTTTCCATAGTAAATGGAAGTTCCATTTCTGGTACC
>NC_051157.2:166317542-166367113 GCF_013339745.2 Dermacentor silvarum
AGGGTAACATCAGTTTCGAGATATTCATTCTCGTAGTTGAGATGAATACACAAGCGTACCACTTTTGTGCTACAATACATAAAACGGGCGCGTGATAAAATAGTACGAACAACAGTGCATTTTTATCGCAAGTTCACTGTGGATATCTCGTAAGCCTTGTGATCTCTAGAACTAGTTCGAAGCGAATATGCCTTGCCAACTAACGAACGACAATTTGTAAATTGGAATTCGTGCTGTAATTTTAACACGAAAGTGTTTTATGCCGGGGTCCACCAAGACTTCACTGACGTATTTCTGTCACGGAAATACGTCATAGAACATAATACAAAGAAAGAAACCAGAAGAAAAAGTTCCACAAACATGCAAAATTTGGAAATCGAACCCACGACCTCTCGGTCCGCGACGATAGATCGCCGAGCGTTTAACCCATTGCGCCACAAACGCATTTGCAGAGAGCTACACAGACGCGCCTTATATGTCTAACACTCCTCCGTGTACCCGCGCTCTTGCTCGGGGCGGTGCCGCCGCCTACGAGCAGAAAAGAGAAGTACTGCATTATGACACTAACGCGCACCGACAGTGAACGCTTCGGTGGTCTCAGCACTACGGCGCCTCGATGCCAGCATTCGAAGGGACGCTGGCATCAAGAAGCACTACCAACGCCACTTATGTGGCGTTCACCGTACTCAGCACAGCAGAGCGTGGCCTCCGCAATTAGCTCTGAAAATGTTTCAGAAGTTGATCGCGGAGGCTGCAATTACGACGCGCTGTACGCGCTGATTTGACTCGGTGACGATTCAGTTACGTGCTTTGTCTTGCGCGTTGTATTAGTGTGTCAGTTACGTGCTTCGTCTTTCGCGTTGTGCTAGCGTGTGCAGCGTAGTGCAGCTTCCATATGCACGACGGTTGCTCATGGTCATCGACGTTGGTAGTCGTGATGGAGGAGACGTGCCACCAGGCGTCAGCGTGGGTGCATCAACGCCTAAGGGCGCTTTAGCCACAAAACACCAATAGACATTATATATCAATGTGCAATAAACATTACACTACTTCTGTGAAGACACGTTTCACTTTCGTGTTCTATACCGATTCCTATATAAGAGGGATCAACCACATTTTTTGAAAGGTGAATTGGTCAACATTTGTTAATCATACGATTAGGAATTTTCATTTCTCGTGGGATTGACGTCAGCCGCATAGAGTAATCCTGTTAGAAGGCTACAACAGAGAGTCTTAGGGCGTCTGGTATTCCGGTAAACGCAAGCGCACTGGGTGTATAGGTCAGAGCGCTGCACGGGCTAGGGCTTACCCGAAAGCCTGGGCCCGGCCCATGGGCCGGGTCGGGCCACGCCGGGTAGGGCAGTTTTCTTACGGGCTCGGGCCGGGCTCGGGCACGGCATGTGCTATTTGACCCGGGCCGGGCCGGGCTCGGACTTTCTGGTGGTGTGCACGTACGTGCAGCGAGTTCTCCTCGCGCGTCTCGACTCTGAAAAACGTGTTGCTCTGGCGCAGCTGGAAGCTAGCAGTGCTACTCCTGTGTACTTCCCTTTTCTTCTTCCGTCGTATTTTGTGTTGTTTGAACAGAATGTAAAAGTTCAGAAAGACCGAAGTCGCCTCAAACCAAAAGGATGCCATTGTATTCCTTACCTAAATTATTGTAATTAATGCTTTCAGCGCGGTGTAAGCGCTTTCGCGACTTGCTTAGTCTTAAAAGGGGAATTGGTAAAATGATGACTGGTAGGATAAGATAAGTCGTCAAGCGGCTGAAATATGGCATAAATCCATCCATGATTGAAATCATGTTCTCAACCGGCGGCATAGCAGCAGCGCATTACGCTCCACCATGGAGGAACGAGAAGCTTTCATTGTCCATTTACTTCATTCATGCGCAGCGCTCACAACCGGTCGTGACTGCGCATCAGCTAGAATGTACTAGAGTACGGTTAAGTGGGATGAGCGGTTGGGGTGGTGCATGCTTTGTTGGAAACTGCTGGCTATACTGCTTGGCAGGGTCATTCGTAATACTTCGCGCGCTGGTATTTTCGTTCCGACTGCTCAAATGGTGTTCATAATTACATATGACATGTATTTCTGCCTTAAGAATAAATTCCTTTCATCCTGTTTTTTTATTTTTTTTTTTTATTCCGCTCGGTGATCTTTTTCGGTCTAAGGTTGGGTTCGGGCGAGTTTCAAGCCAGGCTCGGGTCGGGCTCGGGCATAAGGAGTGGCGGGCCGGGCCGGGCGGATAACGTGGATTATTTCCTGGCCCGGGCCGGGTCTCGCCATGAAACATTTGGTCGGTCTTGGGCGGACAGCTCAACGCAAGAACGGGCTCGGGCCGGGCGGAAAAAATCAGCCCGTGCAGTGCTCCAGCATGTGTGACCCGTAAACCGAGCAATCGCAGGAAATTGTGGGGCGCGCCGTCTGCTAGCAGCTTCCGGTTCGACGGACGACCCGGCGGCATCGGCGGCATGCCCGGCGCACGTGTTTTTCTACGCGGTTTCAATGGTCAGTCGCGCGAAGCTTTCCGCCCGCTTTGTCGACCAGCAATCTCGTACCATTCATGCAGCTGATTTCTAGGTTTCAGTTTACTCTGGGCGTGATGATGACGAGCCAATAAAGGCAAGAATACGCTTTTATTCTTAAACAAACTCTGGTTTTCGTTTCAGCAGCCTTTTTTGTTTCTGCTAGGTTTAGCTCTACATTTGCCGCTGCTTGGATGCACCGTCACTGACTGCTCTGCCTGCGCGTTAATCAGACAGATGAAAAAGCTATCTTGATCAGATAATTTGTCAAGTGTATAGAAGCATTACTTGGAAAATCTGAGGCGATGGCTATAGCAGCCTGGTAAATACTGCCCGGTGATCATCGCTGCAACCGATATCGTCCGGAACGGCGCAGCTAGCGTAATTATAAAATGAAGTGGTGAAAATGTCTGAAAACTGCGCGCCGTCAACGGCATTTCTTGGTCGAAACTCGAGGTTCACTTGAAGTGGTACGTAGTTAGATGTTTTCGCTTTTTTGTCAACCAGGCGGGGAAATGGCCGTGTCGATGACATATCACGGCTGCTAATTACCTGTATCTGTGTTCAAGGTACTAAGGTGGTCTAGTTTGTTGCGAGTATTATGTATGTATCTCGCTGTGTCCCGTTTAAATTTTCGCTGTAAAAATTTGTTTCATAATACCTCTAACCATGAGAGTAGTGAAATAGTTATTCTTGCTTGAGTCAATGTTAGAGAAAGAAATATCTTAGGGAATCATTCCGTGTCGGCCTGACACAACTCATCGCCACCTGATAAAAGGCGCTCTACGTTAATTTTTGGAAGTGGCAACCATGCCTGTGATGCTTGTGCACAGCTGACTCAGCAAGGGATGCAGCAAGGCCGTAGTTACAAGAGTTTACCTTTAACGCTTCAATTTGAGCAGCCAACGGCTGAACAGTCGACCATGGTTTTGCTAGGCGCCGGCAACCCGGTAATCTTCAAGTGTGACAAAGCCGGACTGCAAGCGCATCAATAGGCTTCTACCGCGAAGCGGTGGCGGCGCTTCCTCTCGAAGCGGAAACAGGGAGCAGATGGTGCATCCCAGAATCCCTCGCTTTTATTGCGATAGCAATTATACGGACACTTCAAGCGAATTTGCGCCGTCTTCGTCGCCGTGAGGTTACGCATAAAGTCCAAGGGCGATAAAAATCTCGGCACGCCGTATGTGCGAGTGAAAGCGCGCCGGGGACGCGCGCCTTCACAGAGAGCGAACGCACAGCGGGAGAGCAAAAGCGACTTCCGTCTCGCGAAAGGCCGTGGGGGTATGGGAGGGAGGGAGGGAGGGGGGGAGGTTGGGCGACGCTGTGCTGCGGCACCAAATGCGTATCGTGCAAACGGGCGCGAGTGTAACTGGCGACGCAATCTCCCACGCGAAAGGAGCAAACCGGGAAGACAGCGTGGGAGAAAGAGGGGGGGGGGAGCGGCTTCTACTCTGCCAACAAAAGCGTTCTTGTACTTTGCGCCTGTGCCGACTGTCGCTGTTGTCGCGCTCAACGAATCTTGAAAGCGATCTCCACACGGCTGTGACCTTTGTATGCGCAGTGCTTACGCAACTCAGTTTCCGTTGAAGCGATAGACCGCGCGAACCTGCGCTCGCTGCGGCGGCCGCGCTTCCCTATGCCCGCGTTTCGACAGTGGTTGTCTGCGGTCATCGAGTGTGATGTATTCATGTTTGCTTGTGCGCGCTGACACCACGCTTGTTAATTTAGTTAGTAAGCGAATGCGTTAAGCTTATGCAGCCGATAAAACTACTATCCCTACTCCTCATAGCTCTCTACTAATTTGGTATCGCAATTGATGCTTCGCCTTTCAGGCGAAACTGCGACATTGTTTTACGGGTCACCTATTACCAGAAGAGCAAATGAGAAACGCGAACGCCCTGAATGGTGCAGCCACCTGGTGGCGCAGAGTTCAACGAGACAAACACCGCTGATATTGCCGTAACGAAGTGCATTCTACTTCGCTGCTTGTGTAAATTTTCGGCAAAGGCGCAATCTTGTGGCTGCCCAAAATGTGCCCCAGTAGCCAAGTAAAATACAATTGCTTACTGGAATATTAGCTGTGTTTGTCTAGTTGAGATCTGCATCACCCGGTGGCTCCAAGATGCAAGGCGTTCACACTTGCGCCTCCGCCAGCCTGGTGAAGCGCCCAGTACGTTTGCATTTACCGCTATACCGGACGTGCTAAAACTGGTGAATCCCACCACAAGCGTTGCTCATCGCTTAGCGTTCGGAATGCAAGGTGCCATAACACCTACGCAGAGCTATTCATAAGCGCTGCCCATGTGGCAAGGCTGGCTACGTGGTACAAAAGCGGTAAGCTATTAACATCCCTAAAATTAAAATAATATTTAGCTTTATGGTGTAGTTCCAGCTATTGGGAGTGAAATTTCATAGACGGCAAGCCATTACTCAATGACTTCAATTTACCTGAAAATAGCGCGGTCCACTTCACGCAGTGGGCAGGCACCAGACTCAGCCAGAAAGACAGGTTCAACTGAAATGTTTTGGAGATAATGGCTTACCCATATCCCCCCAAAACTATACGGATGGTTTATTGAAGAGGATTCATGGAGGCAAAGCATATGATCGCTTATCAAAAATCTATTGAGCTGCACTAACCTATCTCACGAATAGAAATGGTACGGGTGCTTCATTACACTCCAAAAGGCTTCCTTACAACCTGTTTTCGTGACACGCCTGGAAGAAACACTTCGCAGATATGATTATGTCGTGCGAAAAATGCGAATTGCTTGCTATATACACAAAATTAAATTGGTAAGCGACCCCCTAAAATATTTCACAAGTGCTAATACAATAAACTATGCCTAGAAAACGCATTATTTCGCAGTGTAGGCATGTGGTACAAATCTATACTATTTAAAATACGACTGTTTTAGGAACTATATATCGACTTCGAATATCGAGTCCCATCAGTTGCGTTTGTTCTAGATTTTTAGATTACGGCATAGCCCCGAGATAACCAAAATACTCCGTGAATATGTTAATACTCTACATTATGGGTATTTCTATGTAGCATTTCAACGGTACCCAAGTTGGCTGCGCTTTTACGTGCAAAAGAGGGACAGAGTTCAATTTCTTACCTGTTGGTTGGCCATGCCTGGTAAGTTTTTACCTTCTGAGAGGTATAACTTTCCATTTTCTTGCGATATCAATCAATATATGATCAGGAAAGTAAAGCCTAAAGCTATCACAGCCTGTGGAACTACATATATTCCTGCACAAACCTCTCTAACATATACTGTAAGCCAGTTATACCCCGAACCGGATATATTTTATTTTCGTCGTAGCAAAACCTAAGAATATTTTGCAAATGTTTGTATTGTTGCTTTTGAGCGTCCAGCATGTGTACGGCGAAGTGTGCACGCAGCTGTCCCCAACAAAAGAAAGCAGCCATATTAATACAACCAAGGCCTTGACGACAGCTACGCAGGCATTAACCCACACATGAGCAGATATGACTGCCGAGGGTGGACACTATCACTTGGTTCCTGGAAGCGCGGATACTACATCCCTTATTTTAACAAAGCATCTGTGGTGCTTGTCCCCCACATGTTCTTGATTACGCCATGTTTAGGTGCCTGTGCCAGCATTTTCTTCAAAGGCACCTGGAATATTTGTGCGAACACAAGAACATACAAACATGTAGGTTATTCAAAAAACGTAATATTACACTGTATACAAAATTTGACGTGTCCAAAAAGAAATATCAAATGGAGACTTGTATCAGGAATTTCGTAATACAGTTTTGTTTTCGGACTTTACGCGTCGAGCGTGCCACGCAAGCGGTAGGTGAGTGGTTAAGCAAGAGAACAACTTTTCTGTCGCAAGTAATCTTCGGCATGCTCTAGGTGGTTGATTTGATGACCTGACAAAAGAATCCAGGATATCGTAGCTTCCCTCTGGCTCTCGCTAAACAAGTGCGTGTACAAGAACCTGTGGATTTGTTTGCAGCTACACCCCGGGTTCATCTGAGCGACGTACCACCCACGTCTGCAAGAACGTTATAAGATCACGCCGGTTGCATTTCTGTCCTTTTCAAACATACGGTCCCCTTGTCGAGTGCATGCGAGACAGAGATACGAAGGTAGTTCTTGTCGTACCTCTCGACACGTATCTATCTCACATGCGCCTTAAAGCTAGTCACTGCGGGCGTCTTCATCGAGCCCCGGCTTGTGCCTAGTAGTTACACGCAGCCAAAGACTAAGGTGGAGCCATGCCTGACACCGAGAGTGAACACCAGCAAATAACGAACAAGGATCCCACTGCGTCTGCTTTCAGAGCCATAGCTGCTTCTAACGTAGTTGGCCTACCGACGTCTGGGAACGGAACCCCACGACTTGGGGCATATTCAAGTCGAGGCCCACTTTAAGCTCTCGTTAATTGCATCGCAGACTCGCAAGCACCTTCGCGTGGTTGAGGCGCTTCCAGCGGTCGTCGTCGATGAGATTGATGCATCCCTTGCCTTGTTGGCGCAACGAGAAAGGGGGAAGGCGCCACCGAACCATCCGCACCCGTGTCTAGTATGGCTAAAACAGGGAAACCTACATTGCTCACTTCAAACATAGTCCTTTAACGATGCCTGAACTTGACACCGCGCTTGCTGCTTTTACGCGCTCGTCTGTCTTCGGACTTGCCGATATTTAATATACGGTTCTGTGCCACCACTGTGTCGAATTCTGTAATTACTGCAGTCGTGTTATAATGTTAGCTGCTGTCGAGTGAATTTCTGAAAAAAAAAAACCACTTGTTATGTTACGATGCTTTTCAATCGTGAAAGTTAGGTTGTTGCAGTCGTATTAACGCCGCTACGAATTAACAGTGTTTTCCGAAAATAACCTTATTTTTGTTACATTTTCGTAATGTCCTCCTTACACGGCTTCTTTTCAGCACATTCGTTCCCCAGGATCATACGTAAGAGGTACTTGCAAGAATGGAAAACATAGGAGGAGAATTCTATGCATGCCAGATGCTTTTCAACAACAGCATTAAAAAGCGCGTCTACAGATGAGATTACATAAGCAACATGTTTAGAATTTGGTTCCCCTGCCTCGATCTCTGTTCTCACTAGCTTATTCTATTATGCATAGTATTGTAAAGACGGATTGCGTGATCATAAAGTGTGCATTGAACGACTTCACTCGGGAATGTGTTGAAACTACAAAACACTTGCGCATCAGACATCAAACAACAGATTAAACTTTTCCTAGCATAGCCAGTTTTGCTGAACATTTTATTAAAATCCTTTGCGAATGTAAAAATTCTTTGTTATCACGCAGTTCTCGCTCATGGCGGTGACTGATCCTTGTTAAAAAAAGTGTTATTTGTGGTTGACTTCATGTATTGTCCTTTTTTTCCCTTTATAACTTTATATAGCAGATCAAAAACCTGACAGGAATGTCGATATACATAATTATTGACATTAAGTGCGCCAGTGCAGTGGTCCTTTTCCTTGAAAGCGAAAGCAATATCATTATGCCTGTTGCTCGATAAGCAGCAATTTTAAGTAAACGTTAGTTTTTGCATTCATTAGCGACTGAGAAAACTTCATGATGTAGGTACCGTGTCATCAGAAAATGCGCAGCTGGTGTGTACTCGTCTGTGTCCTGCCCGGCAGTGACTTAGAAGAAGGTGGTCCGAAGAATAGAAAACAAAGAGAGAAAATGTGCATGTATTGTGATCTTGCTGGAAGAGTCAGTATTGTAATTGTTAGAGATAAGAAGCCTAGTACATCTGGCAAATGAGAAATTAACATTCTTGATTAAACTGAGTGGGTGGCAACGGTTTAGGAAGCCGGCCCAAGTTATAGTAAACAAATAAAACAAGAAGTTCAGGGCTTTGTAACGTTTCGATTGGTAAGGATAATAGAACAGCATCCTCTTAAAAGTTAAGGGGCCTTTGAATAATCATAGCAGTGTCGGTTCATGTCAATGTCACCCGTCTGTGCAAAATGAAAGGTAAACCAAAGTGTCCCCTCGAGAATACACAGCAACACCAGTGTTACATCGTGCAGCTTTAGTCCAGCCATTGTTGAATGCTGGTTTGCGCATCGTATTAATTGAAACCTGTTACTGACTGTCTTCAGCTGCCGCTGCGGCGGTACTTGTAGGCGTTCATAAGAGTTTCAGGTCCAAGTAGTGCAAAGTATAACAGTTTATAAGGGTAAATAGCACCATAAGTTACGTTCTGTGAGCACATAAGTCCGCGCTAAAGTTGAAACTACACTTTTAGTAAAAAACAATTGCAGTTCACGAGTGATGGTTGTCCCCACGAGCTCCATCACCAGCCTCCTCATTACCTGTTACATATCTGTGTCATAGAAGAAGCTGTAATTTAATAATATGTACAGCGTTAGATGCCATGTGGTGTAGGTATCACAATACGCAACTAAACCCTATCCCGAACCAAAAATCGTAACTGAAGCGGAGTTTTAGCCAAACCTGAATTCGAACGCAAACCGACATTCCTGAAACGTGCCTTAAAGGGCCACTCACCAGGTCTGGCTATTTTGAGCTGACAAGCGCAGTGCCTACAATACGCGCTAATGTAAGTATTACACCGGTGTGCGCCGCGGAAACAGGTTAAATTTCAAACTAAATGCCGTTTGCCCTGCTCCTCGCGGTAGCCGCGTAGCCTCGCAGTGCAAAATTAGCGCTCAAAAACCACTGGAATGGGGTCGGACGTGGGCACAAAGTGTTGGAAACACTAAAGGGTGATGGTAGAAGTCATAGTAATGAGCATGTCGCAGCAAAATGATAATGACTCAGCGAAAAAATGATTAACACTCAAAGAGAGAGAGAAAGAAATGGAAAAAAGACAAGGAGGTTAGCCAGTGTATATACCGTGTATATATACAGGGCTGGCTACCCTGTACTTGGGAAAGGGGTAAAGGGAATAAAAGGTGATAGAAGAAACAAATAAATAAAAAAATTAAAGTAAGAAAATTCGCGCAATAACGCGGCCCTACGCGCTACAACATTCAAAACCGGTTGCACAATTCACAAGCCCTTAAGAACTTCAGCAGAGCCCTTAAGGCCTTGAGTGCCGATGCCCGTCTTGACCAGTGTCCTAAAGGTTTTTCCTCTGAGAGGGGGTGATTGTCCAGTTTTTCAAGCGCAGTCGCGAGCACATTTCTTGCCACATTGTAGCGGGGACAGTCACAGAGGAGGGGCTTGATTCTGTTCTCGCAGCCACACTTGTCGCAAGCAGGGCTGTCGGCCATTCCAATGCGGAAGGAATAGGCGTTCGTAAATGCCACGCCCAGCCACAGGTGGTACAGAAGTGTTGCTTCCGCTCGTGGTAACCCTGGTGGAAGACGGAGTTGCAGACCTGGATCCAATCTGTGGAGGCGTGCGTTGCTGAAATCACTGGTGTTCCGCGGAGTCTGCGGAAGCTCGCGTGCGAGCGAACGAAATTTTGTGGCTGCGTCTGTTCTCGTCAGTGGTATCGATACAATATGGGAACCATCGTGGACCGATCGGGCAGCGTCATGCGCACTGTGATTTCCCGAAATTACGCAGTGACTCGCTAGATGATGTTGTGCCCCTTGTCGGTTGCGTGATGGTGAAGTAGTCTAATTGTGCGTAAGGTCCGTGATTGAAAGCGGACAGCAGGCACTGGAGAGCTGCCTTCGAGTCACAAAAGATGGACCATGACTGTGATAATTTGGTACCAATAAATTCCAGAGCAGCACGGATAGCTGCGAGTTCTGCAGCCGTCGATTATATAATGTGAGACGTCTTGAATTGGATGGTGACAGATTTCACGGTAATTACGACTGCTCCAGCTGAACTTTTGGAAGAGACAGAACCGTCCATGTAAACGTGGGTGCGTTCTCTGTGCTTTTCATGCATGAATGGAAACACGGCTTGTTTGAGGGCGAATGATGTCATCTTCGTTTTTATTTGATACCGGGAATTACAAGACAGGCTTGAATAGGATGCAGGCACCAGAGTGGTAGAGATGGTCGTGCTGCAGGCGTGAAGTTCGACAGTAAAGTTCCATGGTTGGCGGCGATAATCCTGCTAAACGCTTAACGACGTCGAGCGGCAGGAAGGGAGGCAAGATGATGCGATAAAAGTCGGGCGAAGTGCCTGATGTGCATCCTTAAAGCGTCGACTTGAATGTACGTATCGATGGGGTGGTCATGCGCGATGGCTATTGCTGCTGCCGTGGATACATACCTGGGAAGGCCAAGGCATATTCTCAGAGCTTGAGCTTGCACAGACTGGAGGGCACGGAGGTTGGTTTTACCAGTCCCATTCAGTACGGGAAAGCTATAGCGTAGGAGATCCAGGAAGAGTGTGTTATAGAGTTGGAGCATCGCCATCACATATGGATCCCATTACTTTCCCGCGAGAAATCTGAGGACATGGGTTACCATGGCCAGCTTCTTTTTTAGGTAGGAGATATAAGGACCCCAGGAGAGGTGTCGATCAATTATCAGTCCTTGAAAACGGTGCGTCTTCTCGTAGATGATTGGCTGTCCAATAATTTTGACAAAGTAGGGTCTCATTGTTTTGCGCGTGAAAGATACCATAGAGCATTTCTCTGATGACACCTCCAGACCTCGTGCTCGAAGATAACCTGATGTTACTGTTTTCGCTTTTTGGAGTCTGGCGCGCACCTGAGGACGCGTAACTCCTGATGACCAAATGCATATATCGTCCGCATAGATCAACACAGGGACAGGTGGCGGAAGGGATTGAACCAGGTCGATGAGCACGAGATTAAATAGAGTAGGGCTCAAGACTCAACCATGTGGTACGACAATTCCTTGTCGTACAACATGGTTGAGTGTTGTGCTGCGATGTCGTTGTGTGCGACAGTCTTGTGCTGCGATGTCACACCATTCTCTGTTTGCACAAAGAATAACCTGCTCTTCCAGTAGCTGAGTATCCATCGAAAAACTAGGCAACCTAGGCCATCATCGAGAAAAGCGTCCAGGATGGCTCAATGAGCTATGTTGTCATAAGCAATTTAACGTCCAGGACCATCGCCGCTGAGTCTCTTTAGGGTTTTTTCATGCTGAACAGACGAGACAAGATTTATGACGTCTATAGAAGAACGTCCGCGTCGGAAGCCTGTTATAGCGTCAGGGTATATTTCGTACTGTTCTAGAGACCACTCCAGACGTTTTAGCACCATCTTCTCCATCACCCTTCCTAGACAACTGGCCAGAGCAATGGGACGATAAGACGCCACGTCTAGAGGTGATTTGCCTAGTTTGAGCAGAGGCACACGGCGGCTGTACTTCCATGCAGCAGGAACCACTCCTTCACGCCACAAATTGTTGTACACGTCCAGAAGAGCATGCCGGGCTGTTTGACCGAGGTTGGCAAGAGCTGGGTACGTCACCCCGTCAGGCCCAGGCGATGAGGAACGTCTGTACGCTGCCAATGCCGCTTGCAACTCCTCGATGAAAAACAGATTCTCTATACGAGAATCCCTCGAAATTGGAACGTCATAGGGATCATGCTCGGTGAACGAGGATGGTTAGCCGGCAACCCTCAAACAGAAGTCCTCCGCTCCGTCGATCTCTCGCCGACCTTGGTAGAGAGCCAGGCATTTGAAGGGGTGGCGTTGTTGCGGCGATGTTCGAAGACCGCGCACCGTCCTCCTTATATATGACAGGGGTTTATGTGAGTCAACGGAATCAGAGAAAGTCTTTCATCTGAGAGACTGCAGCAAGTTGATCCGACGCTGATCTTCTGTATGCATCTCGACTCCATTAAGTCGTAGATGGACTTGGTGCGCCGGTAGCATCGTTCAGCGCGACGGCGAATTGCTCGGAGGTGTTCCAATTCCGCTCCTAATTAAGAAAAATTTCGAATGGGCCTAAACATGCTTGTGGCCTTTCGAGCAGCGTCATTAATAAGCTCCTCGATGTTTCCAGGTACACAGTTCTGAGAATTTTGACACATCTGGTCCATGAGGAGCGTGTATTTCGGTCTTTCGATGCGTTGAACTGTGGTAAAGTGTGACTTGCCTATGCCTTCGACTTTAACATATGTTGGAGCATGGTCACTGCCATGGGTTTCGTTGTCCGGTAACCATTTCACATTGCTACTGAGGGATCTTGAAACAAAGTCCAGGCCGCTGCTGCAAGTCAATCCCCGCAGAAAAGTGGGACTTCCATGATTTAGACAGCAGAGTTCATGGTTCGACGCGAAGGTTAGTACACGTCATCCTCGGCTATCCATCTTTAAGCTTCCCCATAGCGGATGATGCGCATTGAAATCGCCGGTAATAATCAATGGTCCAGGTGTCGCTTTTAAAATTGCACTTAGTCTTGCATTGTTAAATCGGCTCGAAGGTGAAATGTAGGTGCCTACGAGTGTGAGTGTGACGTTCTTACATTTTACGGTCAAGTATACGTAGTAATTGTCGTCATCAGGTGCCACTGGGTGTAAAACATAAGTGAAATCGCATCTGGCATAAATATGACTTTGCTGCCGTCGCTACAGATGCCACACATGAAAGCTTCGTATCCTGATACGGGGATGTTTGACTCAATGTTTGGCTCACAAATAACGATGATTGTAAATTTGTTCTTAAAAACAATAGGAATGAAAGTCCTAAATGCGGGATTTAAGGTCACGGGCATTTCACTGCAAGATAGACGCTTCCTTGACTTGTTTAAGGAACGAGTGCAGAGGACCAGCCATGGTATTAACACACAAAGGCCTCTGGCATGGGTTCGGACGTGGGCACTAAGTAAAGGAAGCACTAAAGGATGGTAGTAGAAGTCATAGTCATTAGCAAAAATTACATTGACTCAGCGAAAAATGGTGAACACTCAAAAACCACTGGTATTGGTTCGGACGTGGGCATTGAGTGAAGGGAATTCTAAAGGATGATGGTAGAAGTCATAGACAAGAGCATGACTCAGCAAAAACGAAAAACTCAAGGTGAAAAGAGATTAACGGCCAAAAGCCACTGAAGTAGGTTCGGACATAAATGATAGGTCATGAAATGAATGTCTTGTCATGCGTATCATTAGGTCATGAAACAGCCGCCTACGTCTTGGCGCTCTTTAACTTGGTCGGCTCCCCGCACTCTGCTTCGCATAACATCGATTCCTATAGAGCGTGGGATCTGCCGACTTTTCTTTTTAGGTGTCATCCTGAGAATTCATTCCATGTGGATCCGCCTTGCGAACTCCATGGCTAGACTTCGTATATTGCAATACGGGCAATAAGGTAATTAGTTAAAAACCTCACTAGGGAATTTTTGTTAATTAGTCGACAATGCATTTAAATTTTGTGTGCAAGTAATGTCTGCTTCTTCGAGTAGACCAGATCGTGAAACAGAATTGTGCTATCTACCACAGGCAACTTCTAAAAAAATTTGAAAGTATCAGATGAAACTCCCGGTATATGAAGCATTCGTAGGATGCCGGTGCCGCGGCAGCATGTACAACCGCAATCGAGAAACGTATGCGAGTAGCGCTACGTGCGTTCCATTGTTAGCCGGGTTACTGACGTTACTCCCCACTTCTTACGCTGCCGTTGCCGTGGCAGCTAATGTAGCAGCAGTCTTACAGGGAATGCATGCGGCGGAGCGCTACGTGTCTTGCATTGTTCGCGCGCGTCTTCTCATCGTTGATCTGGTTTGGATGCGTGTGTTGTGGTATTTCTTTACTGAAACGAATGCTGTGCTGCATGTTGTATGCGTGATTCCCAAGAAGACGCTTTTTGTTTCGAAATTCATGGACTGTTATTTTTTTCTGTCGACTAGCTTTCGTCGACGCAGACGAAACTATCACGGTATTCGAGCCATAGGCAGCTTGGCTGTAAAACGTAGGGCGCTAGTTGTGGAGTTCGCTTGTGGGCTCATCTGCAGCCCCAGCAAAAAGACAGATTGAGTCCACAGTGCAAACAAGAGCATTCTACTTACGCAACTCGAGTGCCGCGCGCCTGACCAGACAGCAACCCTTGAGGCGCGCCAGCCTCGCCTTTTATGCAGACACATGTCTCGGTGCGCATGCGCCAAATGCGATAGCAAGGGCACTAGACGCCCATTGGCGGTGCCCCACGATACGCAAGCATTTTTCAGAATCAACGCGATTCATTTGTAAAATCCAAATTCCAGCGAAATACACCACTTATTCTTATAAAGGTGCCTCGGCTGCGTTTCGATGTCTCATGTTGAAAAAAAAATGTCATAGCTAGACGTGTATCCGAGCGGAGCCCACCGTGCTTTTCAAATCGTTTGTGGCCTGAATGTCGAAAGAGTCAGAATGCATAACAAGGGGAATGTTCAATATCGGACATTCAGGCTCGTTGCACATGTGATTTTGTTTGTACGTTCCATCTCTGTGGGAGTTCCTTTCGGTGTTGGACATTCCGTGTCGTTGTAATTCCATCGCAATTGGACATTCAGTCTCGATTGAACATTTCGCCAAAGCCGTAATCCAGCAACACTGATCACGCCTTTCACCGGGCAAAAATTGGCAATAAAACGGAAAACAAATGTTGCAGTTTCGCCCGAAAGGCGAAGCATCAATTGCTATAGCAAATTAGTAGAGCAAGGATAGTGGTTTTATCATCTGTATAAACTTGGACATGCAGAAGCACCAACAACGCGCAGAACTGTTGTCGACGCCGACGGTGTTTTGTGCGGGTTCGCACCGAACGCGCGTGGCGTTGGCGACTGTTGCATGGTGCCTCTGGGGGCGACTCGGAGGTTTTCGAAGACATCTGAATGGGACGATCGTCGAGCAACGTCGGAAATCTTACCCACCTTCTCGCCTCGGAACGTTTTTATATAAATACGCGTTTGGTGCCGCAGCTAAACGTCGCTTCCCCTCACTCCCTCCCCTCCCCCCATGGCCTTTCGCGCGATAGAAGAAGCCGCGTTTGCTCTCTATATATGGTGATTGTAAAGGAGGAAAGAGAGGCTTAATTCTGCAGCCCTTCAGGGAGCACGGCGCCGAGCGCGCGTTTGTTCCCCGACGTGCGTTCGCTCCCCGTGAAAGCGCGCATCCCTCGCCCCCTTTCACTCGCACATACAGCGTCCGGAGCGCGGCGACGATTTCATCGCCGTTGACATCATACGGAACCTCACGGCGACGGCGACGGCAGAAATCCGCTTTGGATTTTCCATATAATTGCTATCGCAATAAAAGAAATATGGCAAGCTCTCGCACTTACAAAAGAAAAAGACCACTGCGTAAGTGCGCTCACAAAAGCCGAAGTCGAGTTCGCAGGATGGAATGGGTGCAATTGAACTCCGTGTTTCTGGATATCGCGTTATCGCGTTTTCCATTGCAATATCACTGTCACGCCCCCATCCCCCCATCCTTCCATTTTTTTGTTTCACTTTGTATATTTACGTACTCTCTAACCAAAATACTGAATTGTTTAGTTTGCGCTGCGTCCATATACACTCTTCTTGCCTTTTTGTTATATTTTTGCCACTGTAAAACTCAGTGCAACGTAATCAATATTCCACGCCACAACAGGAAACTTGAATCCGGTTAGGGTATTGTTCACGATGACAAAGATCTTGTGTCATCTTGCTGCTCGCTAAGCAAGCTACATGCACGCCATGTTTCCAGAAGGTGCTTACGAGCACTTTATTGTACATATGAGGCATATATATATTAGGTACAGCAGCTCACATTGATGGAAGCGCGGTAACGCCAGACAGATACATCCACTGCAGCGCTTCCTACAAAGAAACGAGACCCTAGTCTACTACACTGGGAGACATCATTTGCAAAAGTATTTGAGTGAGACTGCTTGCACATAACCTGTACATATTGTTATCTCTTGCGCAGATACGACGCATTATAAATGAGAGGGCCCTTGATACCGTGGCTTTTATGTTTCTTAAAGGGATACGGACACAAAAGTTGGCGGGTGGTTTTGGGCGTCGGAACAAAAGTTGAACTGTTGAAAATGACGAATACAACAAGCTGCTTTGAAAAAAATAAAGAGAAACATCTTTTTTTGCGATTTGCTATTGCATCTTGCCTCCGAGCGGCCGCCGGCAGAAGCTGAAATTTGACGTCATAACACCCACCCGCGCGCGCGCGCGCACGGCCGAGGTCGGCCACAACCATCGCAGTGTTTCCGGGGATGTTGGTCACTTGCAGCGTTTGTTTAACCCCTTTCGGCGATCTTCGAACGTGGTCCGACCGAAGCATTATCCCCCTCGGCGCTCCACGCAGGTGGTGCGTCTTACATGCGCCTTCCCGCGGTCGTCGCTCGGTATTGACGCGTTCGTCGCGGCGGAAGGAAATACCTAGACATTGCTGTTATAACAGCATCGTCGGTCCTGAGACGCCGTCGCACACGTTTCCCAGAGATGAGAAGGTGCGTAAACTTTTAATACCTGCCTGTCAGCCATCATGCACAGCCTGGAGACCTCTAAAAATGACTTCATTTGCGCGGGCCACTTCGTCGACGATGATTATGTGACCAGCCCGGCTGTGCTGAAAATCCTCGGCATGCCGCTCAAAAGGCAATGCTTAAATCCTGACGCTGTGCCATCGGTCTTCTCACGAAAACGCAAGGCAGAAATGATCAGCGGCGCGTTGGAAAAGAGGAGGCGAAAAGATGTCGGTACTCTTTTCGTTCACTTGTAGCCTTCTTGAGCTGTGTGAGGGCGATGCTGGGGCGAGATGCCCGAGGCTGGGCACGAAGGCAGTAATGTCTTTAAAAATGTTGGCAAAGCATAGTAATACAATACAAGGCTGGCGAGCGCGACTCACGAGATCAGACAAACACAGAGCTCTGCTTCTCCACAGGCAAAAACAGGAAAAACTGGGCAGATGATGATGATCATTTATTCGCATCCCATTTGAAACGGGGCGGCGACAAATAGTCACCTAGCCTGCTTGATTTAATCAGGTATACTATACATGTTCTTTATCTAGCATTTTTGTATACCTCTCATTATTTTTCTTTTTCAAACATTTACCTTGTACAGCTGCCTATGATTTTAAGAGATCAGGTCGTATCCATCTTTTCCCTGCTTTTTTTCCACCAGTACTCTAATCGTCTTTTGCTGATCTCTACGGCTGATCTGTTTATGCTTCCTTCCACTTTAAATCGAAGAGCTTCTGGGAGTTGCACGTTACCTACGGTTCTCGCTGGGTGGATTACGTCGCATTCCATCAGGATGTGCTGAGTGGTTTCTGGATCTTTACTGCAGCATGCATATGTCTCATCTAATTCCGAATATTTGTTCCGATATGTTTTCGTCCTTAAGCAACCGGCTCGAGCCTCAAATAGCAAGGCACTGCCCTTTGTGTTATTGTACAGATTTTCCGTACAGAACGCGAGACAGGTGCTGCCATCTGGCGATTGGCTGGCGAAGTGGACGTGAGAGTCTCGGAGGTACTGATACTTCACAGCAGTTGCTCACGCCGACGGCATAAACTACAATTCAGTCATCCACGCAGTGCTGAAGTACCCCGCTGCTGTCTCGCCTGCGTGCGCTCTTGAAAAAGCAAGTTTACAGAGGAAATGACAAATAATTCTTGCACAAGTGTCTGGTGCAGAGCGAAATCTTCGCGTTACGGTGCGCGAAAACCTGACCGGCACTTCCACGGCCGCCTGCTCTTCTTCGTCGCTTGACGCGGAAGGCTCGCAACCGTAAGCGGTAATATTTCTTGCCTAGTTTGAATGGTCCTCGTCTTCAGACTTGTACTCATCGCTTGTAGAGGCACCAGCACTCGAATCCATGCTCGCGATGGCGGCGTCGGCGCGCTTCGAATGACCGCGGCCGGCCGGCTGGCTATCCGACGAGAGTGTCGTGACGTCACGCCTTCCAACTACCGCGGGTCGGGCGGCGAGGCGCGCGCTCACAAAAATGCCAAAAATAATCCCATCGGCTCAAAAATGAGCTAAGTGACTATTTGTTTTCGGTTTAATCACACGCTGTGGATTGATTTTCAGCATTTTCGTAAAATTTTCAGATTTCGTTTCTGTATCCTTTAAGCAAAATGTAATACCGAAGGTTATTGAATGCTGTACAAACATTTATCTAAACAGCTGTGCAAACATTGTTTATTAACTATGACAAACTTATCTTTGATGAGCTGTCTTGCATAAAGCACATTCTCTGCATATCGCTTTAATTTTTCACCTATTGAGCATTTTTTATGTGCTGCCCACGAAGCTTCAACACGTCAATGCCCATGTGTCTTTCTCGTGTAAAAATTTTAAAGTCAATTAAATGAAGGAGTGAGCTGAACTGGTCTGGTTGGTACGTCATTTAAATGCGTCATTTAACGCGTCATTTAAATGACGCGTTGGAAATTAAAGGTCGCATACTGTTTAAAGGACGCTTCCTCAAACTCATTACCATTTCGCCGCTTCTCACCTTAAGAGAATATGCGTGAGTATTTTTTTATTCACAAATTCTCCACTTTGCTTACTGAAAACTGGAAGGGTTAGGACTAAAGGCGCTATCATGCGCCGGACGGAAGCCCTGACCCCTGTACAATCTGCGCTCCAGCGAAGCAATCATGTACAGCGTAAGAATAAGGAGAAAAGGAAAAAAAAGAAGTGGGGGGGGGGGGGGAATTGACGAGGCAAGTTCGAGAAAAAAAATTATACACTGCAAGCTAAGAAAAACAAGCACAACGACGTGCAACCATCAAAACAACATGAGCAACACAGTTTGGGCGAACAATAAAATATGTAATTAATCATATTTGTAGTACTGCTATTTCAATTTTTACAGTCACTATTTACAACAGTACGCAATCGGGAACAAACATAAGAATGCAGTATGCATTTATTCGAACAATATCTTTTTAGTTATTAAGAAACATAACAGCCTTGCATACCGCAATTTTCGCGGATAAGTTGAATGGCATGAAGAACATACTTTGTTACAATTCACGTGCTTCTCAAATTAGTATTTATAAAACATTTGTTAATTCATGTTTTGATAGCTTCCAGGGAGCGGTGGAAAGTTGTGTGGAAAGTTGGAATGCAGTCGCACTTTAAAGCAGCGCAGTATTTACATCATGTACGCTGCCCGTAATTTCAAATAGCAATCGCCAAATATCAATGCTCATTGCAGGTATAATTCGGAACCAGCGCACCAGGAGCGCCAGAAAGACAGCCTCAGCTATTGGGTCCTGTAGAAACGCCCTGCGGGGAAGTAGTGAGAAAGTTTGAATGACCGCATGTGGTGGCAGTTAGTGAGGTGTGAGGAAACCAGCCGTGGGGCCGTAGCGGCTGGGTGTTGTGGTGCTAATCCTCAATGCGTGGGATCGAATCCCGGACGCGGCGGCCGCATTTCGATGGCGGCGAAATGCAAAAACGACAGTCTGCCGTGTATTGGGTGCACGGTGAAAAAACCCAGATGGTCTAAATTCATATCGTTGTTCCGACACGTAAAACTCAAGAATTTATTAATAACCAAATAAACCCACTCTACACTAGTCCGAGATCTGTGTGCTAAGAGTATGGCACAACCGACTAGTGCAATAGCGCAACTTATCAAGACAGAAATTTCAGATTGGGTGGCCTGAAAGCAGAATAAGTCATTTCTATGTAGGCATAGCTGATAATGATTAGACGAGATCGTACAGGGACGCTACGGTAATGTCGGTTATATACGCAACCCATCCAGGCCTTAACATTCGGACTGTTGAAATAGCTAGAGAGAAATTTATAGTGTGAGAACTAGAAAATATGTTCACACCATATTTATTTTGCGTAGCAAGCATGTTGTTTGTGACAATCGATAATTATTTATACTGTGTGGGTGAATTACAGCCTTTCTAGAAAGTTGCTTATTCAAGGTTTCCATATACATACTGCCATTTTGAGGAATGCTTCTAAGAGTTCTCAAACAAATGTGCCAGAAACTAACTTTCAATTCAATGAAGTTAAACGGAACAATAATGGTAATACATGGCAACACATTCACGTGCGTGGCCTAATTATAGGCTTGGCAAGTAATTACTGAACCTTCGCGCTTTCCCTATATTTCATTCCTCATAAGGGGTTCATAGTTGGCTTCTGAGGTGACCTCAGTGCACTAATCTATGCACCTTCTTTATAATTGGCGAAACATGAGGGCACATTGTGAGTATTGTGTAGGCAAACTTTTACCTGAGCGAGTTAACTGCGGCTTTCGCAATTACGTACTTATGTGCTCCGCAGCTGCGTATTTTACAAGCAGCGCAAAATTAAGCATGCTTCCATAGCACAACTGCGAGCATCACCAAAATCAGAATTAGCAAAATAAAGCTGACCCCAATGGCACGGATGTCTGCGAAGGTGAATGCTTCGGAATCTAGTAAATCTTTCGAAAAAAAAATCCTTATGCAAGTGTTAGGAAGTGACACACGGCGGGTATCACCTATATATCCCAATGTGCCGAAAAAATTCTGTTTTAAAAACATTATATTCCACACAAACGTACGCCGTGTTAAGTGCAATGCGTCGCGAGAGCTTACAGTTCCTTGTTCAATTAGGACCATGAAAAATAATTATTGATCCCTCATTTATATTTTTTGATAATCCAAATCCGCTTCTCCAGTTGTCCTTTGTGAACAAAACGAGGCTCTTTGTTTATGTTTATTGATTGTAAGGAACAGTAGTGGGTGACGAGTAGGTAAAATTTAGTGTGTGGGTCAATTGCTTGCTTGTTTTCAATGCATGAGTTACGCATACAAGTGCTCCGGAGCGTTATGAGTGTATGTTACTAGCAACACAGAATTTCGCTCGTTGCACTGGCAGAACTACAAGTGCCACCGAGATAAAACCTAGCCAAAACGGCAAGAACACTATGGTAATTTTTTTGTGCTAGGTAAGTGTGCGTTTAATAACTTTTTAGGTATGCCTGCCAATGTCACGAGATTACTCTACGTTACACCAAGTTTATATTTGGCGAAAATAGAAATCTTGTTTAGTGCAGTGTGTGGCCAAATTTTAACGTTCCAAGCCAAGATAGAAGCATTGCGAATAATAACTAAGCGTCCATTATTTATCTCTTTTTATGCCTTATATTAGGTTGACGGCAGGTTTTGCCGGTGTCCTCGGTGTAATGTGCAAGGCACCTTCTTCTTTATATTTGTTTGTAAAAAATTAGGGGCACATTAGGGTAATGTGTAGGCGAAGTGGAAAGTGTGTAGACAAATCACGACATCTGCCGTAAATTATCTGTGAAAGCAATGATATGACGACAGTCGGATGCCCAATCGGGAGTGATAACCATGGAGCAAACCCGACGGCATCATGGCAGCGGTGTGACACCGAATGCACGACGACTATGAAGACAATGGCCCAACGACGACGGCATGACAAGAGTCGGATCACAAAGATGGGATGACAAGGATGCAACGACTACGACGGCATCATGACCACAAGCACATACTAGTAGCTCTACCTGGTCACCGTGTGTCATCCATGACCACTGATAATACTTTTAATAATACAGTGCAGTCTGCACGCAAGCGTATACTCGCGACGAATTCCTTGTGAAAGCAAGGAAGCACAAGTTTACACTGGAAAACATCTTAGTTCCGAAGTTATCTTTTTTCGTAAATGAACACCGTAGTCCTTAAGTGAAACACCTGTTTGGTGTAGCCAACGCAAAGAAGAAGCGATGTGGCTAGTTCTATGACTGGAACAGGGGCTGGAAACTCCCTGTACCTCCCATGGGACGCTCGTTCCCATGCCGATACTAAAGCCCGCCGATACGTGGTGGCAGCGCCGCTTCCACCACTGGCGGCTGCCGGATATCCTACTGGAAGTAATTCACAAACAAAACAATGCCTCCATGACGTCACTGATGACGTCACGGACCTGCGTGGACAAATGGGAAACGTTTTTGTCCGGAAATCAGAAACAATGCCATATACGGCTATCAACCACACCAATGTCCTGGCCAGAATTACGTACATACTGAAGTTTAACTGGCTTTCTAATACCTGACCATGATTTTACAGCCTAGTGAACATAAGCAGTTAGTTGATGCGAAAAAAACCTGTTTTATTGCTTTATATTAAAAATATGAACTCACTAGCAAACAAAGAGGATGGAATGATGGTGTTGATGGACATTTTGTCTTCACATTTACAGTGAAAATCCTCACATAAAAGTGGTACAGCGAGACATGAAATGTATTTTGCATTACTGGATACTGTAGCTACGCTGTTTTACAAGAGGGTAGGCGTGGGGGCGGAATACTGCTTACATTGAAAGAAAACATTCTATATGGACATGCAACAGAATTTGCTGTTATTAACACAGATATTGAGGTTCTGACAAAAATAAAACTGCATTTTGTACCATATACCAGCCCCCATCAGGAGATTTCATTCTAATTATTTCTATATTAGACCACCTTCTTGCTCATGCCTCCTAAGAACAATTAGAACTAATTATGGGCGCATCATCGAAAAAGATCTGCTTGCTTCTATACTTGAGCATAAAAAAAATTCTGCCTCTGATTTCAGCCAACGACGCATTAATATGGTGTAATGAAGCAGACGTGCCACGTGTTTTGGGTAGCAGCTCAAAGACAAAGACAACGACCCGTGCTGTGATTGCAAGAGAGTTCGGACTGTTCGCTGCTGCTAGGCTGCTAGACTAATTATCACCTCTAATTAAATCGCATTAAATTTGGCGGAGGTGCTGGGTATAACAAGAACAACAAGTCCTACACGTTTACCGCGAGAAGGATCTCTATTGTTTAATGTATTCATAGCCAATATTACTGAACATTTATTGACAGCCGACGCTTGTGGTACTCACGGCCAATTCATGCGGGCAATTCATGCGTGTAGTTAATACCTGTCTCAACACGCAAGCAAAATGGCAGTCACACACTACATGCACTATTCGTAAAAGCTATGCAGCCTACCTTAGATGGGAATTCCAACATTACAGTAACAAGCTTACATTAAAGCTCAAAGAACCTAAGGATGCGTATATTATTGGTCTTAGAACAAAACACGCAGCGATATGGTGTCATTTCGCGAACATTCAACGCTCTCCTATACTCTAAGACTCGTCGAGTAATTATAGTCTCCAACATGACGGACAACAAAATTCCCGGGAACCGATTGCGACGGTCCGTGCCAAACCAGTACGGTAATACATGAAACAACAACTATGTTGCGCACCGTTTTCAAAAGACATGACATCATAGATTCTAGTTTTTTTCGACCCAACGAGGTAGGCACAAGTTGTTTCCTCTTTTAGCGCGATAAAAACGTCAAGTCAAAAGATGTGAATCAATTTCAGATAGGCTCTGTGAAACACGTACTTGATATATTAGCTCCGGTCAAGACATGTACCTCTAATCAAATTTTTTATACAAATATTTCTTCTCGCAGGCTTGCAAGTTGCCTGTACAGTGCCAGTATTTAAACAAGGGGACAGGAAGGTTCTAAGCACATATCACCCAGTCTTTATCCTACCCATTTTTTCTAAAGGCATAAGAAAGATACTGAATTCAAGACGCATATCTTCATTAACAAGCACAAACTCCTTCGTCACTTGAAACTTGGTTCACGCTAGACTCACGCTAGACCCGAACGTTTAGAATGAGCGCAGCTTCATGGCATGACCTCCGATATGAAGCGCTGGCAGCAGCGCGCTGAATATTTCTGAGACAATGCGGTCGACTTTGCAACATTTCACTAACCGGCAGGTACACGCGTTGCTTTCTTATACGCTATTCGAGAAATGTTGGTAAGAAACTTATCTAATTACCTGATTTGTCAAGATTGCATCAAAAGTATGCACTAACTTAGAACCAACTCGCATAGTGAAACTTTGAAAACAAACCAAGGGGGCGGGGTGAAATCGGAGATCTTTGTTCGTAAGAGGACGCGTTCGGTATCTGCAACGTCACAAAGTGGGCTGTCCGCCACATTTGTGAGAGCGGCTGGGAGAGAGCAGCCAATCGGCAAGCGATGAACTCCCCGCAAGTTTACATGCCTCGTTTGTCGTCTGCTTCCAGCCAACATACCACAAAATGAAATGTTTCTCGCCTTCTAATGAATACAATTTTTATATGAAAGAAATGTAGTTTTTCTTCTCCAGTTAAAAACATTCTGAAATAGTTACTCATATGACTAGTACAATTTATTACTCTTAGTTTCTCTGCGAGGTCGCTATGTGGCGTCGCGCGAAGCGAAAAAAAAAAAGAACTAGGGACAGCTTCACACTAGTGGGATAGAGTAACATACAAGGATAAGAGAGGACACTTCCATAAGCCTTCGGCCGATTTTGGTTCGCAGCGCACCTAGCGGGTGTGTGGAATCTACACAGACTCGGAGAGTGGGACCGCAGGAAAACTAATCTCGAAGGCTATCTTCTGGTGACTAGAAACATTACACGGCCTCCAAGATCACTTCCGTGCGAGTGCTCGTCCCGGAGGCTATATTTCGATTTTTTTAACGCGTTGCTTGCATGCATCGAGTAGCTTCGTGTAAGCTGTACCGCCAGAGCAGCAAGCAGACGATGCCACTGTGTGTTTATGCAGACATATGAAATAAACATGACAAGTGTTGGAAGAGACGAAACATTTTATTTTCAAGTCATATTCTTAGTAAGCATATGCGCACTTTTTTCCGCAACGCTCGAATAGCGCAAGCACAGAAAGATGGTTGCACTGCAAAGTGCAAGACATGCCAATACAGGCCATATGTTGAGAATAAACCTCACAAAAGGAATAAACAGGAGATATTATGAAAAACTCCACAGAACAGTAAAACTGCAGAAGACAGCGTTAGCATTAAAGAGGAAAAAAACGCTCGTCCTTTGAAGCCTAACCTTTCTTATAAAGTGGTAGTTTCGGGTTGCATAGCAAACAAGGAATGAAGGCTGCTCACTGCTGTTGTCAGCCAACCACGCTCTCTCCCTGTCCTGCCGATGTTACTGCACCACGCAACACAGCAGTAATTCCCGTAGTACTTGACTATGGTCGGCATGACCTGAAAAAAAAGGACTGGTTATGTCTTCTCTCCCGCTTTCGCACAAATTTTCACCTACGCACTTCCGATCAGCCTTTCGCGAAAAGCGTCACGTGAAATTGTCGCAGTGAAAAAACAAAAGCAACCTTCGGTGCCATACATGCGCTACTGAGGCAGCAGTGTTTATTCAGAATACGTCGTAGCCATAGCTTACAAACATTCTTCTCAATTCGCAAGTTCTCTCTAATTGCGCTCGTAACAAAGGCTTCAAGCAATCTGCGCACTCCACGAATAACGATCCTAAGCATAACTGCATTATTTCACACAATTGCACACACATGCAATGAATTCAGACTACGTATACCGGCGTGTGCCGACTCACTTTCTCGCGCCAAGAAACGATTTTCTCGCAAACGTGCTGCGCAGCATTCCAAATTGCTGTTTCTTACATAATGTGAAGCAATCCACGAACATCATGCGCGAAGTGAAGAGCACAAAAAAACTCTCTGTGCCGAACAGCACAATGCGACAAATGCCAACTTACGGCTGAAGGGACAAATACACAAGCAATTTGCAAAGTAATGAATGGAAAAAAGAACGTAATGAAGGCCTTCTTACCAAGCAGCAGCCAAGCAGACAGACGTTCTCACAGACGAACCCAGCAAAGACCACGCAGACGTTATTGCACATATTTTGAAGCGTCGCCTTGCCGGATCACAGCATGACCGATATTTTGTAGCGATGCGTTATGCTTTATTCTATATACTAGTCTTATCACCCACCGCTCCCGGCCGGCTGATCCCGTTGATAACGTCTACGTCTACAGCCACATAGACAAGTAGACGTATAGTGCAGTAGAAACGTTACTACAGTAGATAACTGTACGCGCGTTCCCTTGGAGACAGGGAGTGTTGTATTGCCCTCTAGCGGGCGGCATGAAGCTGCGTAGCTCGGCCGCTTTTAGGCTGGATTGGCCACTCTTGTAATCCATATGTTACTCTATGCTAGTGGTGCGAAGACTGGGCAAACAGCGAAGGTGGCGACCCCACCCAGCTTTATCTCGGTTCGGCCAAGTTGTTGCGAGGTTATGCTTCGAGACTCGGCCTCGTTTTGCGCAAGATCACCACGGAATCATCGACAGCCGAAGGAGCAACGAACACTCGGCCATTAAAGTATCTGGTCGCTTCTGGACGCTGCAACACTTTTGCTCGGTTTCGCGGGCTCGTAACTCCAGATCTACTGCGAATCACTGACGTTTCGCTGCTTCGGTGGCGCAATACTCGGGAACGGACAGAAGTAATGTAACTCTCTCTCGAGTAGCGGCTCGGCGGAATTCGCGCCGAGCTGCCTCTGCTTCGGGATTGGCGCACTTCTTCGGCCGCCCCATCTTCGCGGCGATGTGCTCGGCGCGGAGACGGCGGGGCTTTGGTGTCAACGCGGCCATAGAGAAATATATTGAGCCTTTTCGCGGAGCAGTTTGCTCTAGAGGAACGAGATGGCGCTTTCGGCCGCGCGCCATACGTTGCCTCAGCGAATGCGCACAAATACGAAACCATTACTGCTTTTGCCCTGCTACTCTGCGATCAGCTGTCGAAAATGCAACTCGGTGTGTGTTAATGCACTGTGCCCAATTCATACTGCAAAATGTGTAACAATAAAGGGAAGACGTGTGCGGTAGTTCGTTGCAAAAATAGTGATTCACATATTAATGAATGGATCAACCTGTGTCACCACTGCTACATAAGGACTGCATGTGTTGCCGCCCTTCGCGATGCACGGCTTTCCTCAAGGATAAAAAAATATATATCATCCGCCTGCGCTGTATAGCTAACCTCCAAAGAAAGGACTTCAACTCCGGAACGTCGGCACTTGGGATTGAGTACCGCTCGTTACAAAATGAAGTCGTGCCACTTACTGGAATAGTAAGTTTCCCGCACGTTATCTACACACATCTACCCTTACTCGCACGAAAACTTACGCTCAGCCTATCGCCAACGTGTGAGTGAATAGGCTAACACTTGAATCAATGTGCCTAAGCATGAGTGACGGCGACTACACCGACAAAACACGAAGGTTGGAAGCTGAATGTTTCGTGACGGTCCACAGAATAAGCGAGGGACTAGCGATAATACGTCTTTGCTACGAGCTACCGCAAAGTACAGAACATTTACATTCCAAGCCTTTGTGCGCAGCAAGAACAAATTTATCGCAGCAGAGCACACCCGCGAATGATTACGCTGAGATAGTGGCCACACCAATTGAGGAACTTTGCCGAGTCAGAAATATGACAAGCCGCTGGTTCAAAATATTTGCCAAATAAAGAACGCAGAGCACACTGATCCCGATTTAATTAATAAGCGGAAAATTTGGACAGCTTGGAATACATTTCTAGCCTCGTTTTTAGTACAAGCACCGTATACGCTGCTCGCGCCGTTTGGATAAGGCGTAATGGGCTCTAAAAGCACTTACATGTCCTCTAAAGCTGTGACCAAAGCTTCGTGTCGTCTACACAGTCACCGTCTACGATATGCGTCGAAACGGAGGTTTGCTGCACCGCATCGGCGTCACGCGCTTGCATTGTAAACGCGGAGGCAACGGAGGCGGCTGAGGCAAGCAATGGACGCGTCACCACGTGATCAAACATGGCAGCGCCCACGGGAGCGCCGCGAAAAATGGCAATAGGTAAAGAGCGGACACTCCCGTAGGGCCCTGCGCCCGAGCTACTGCACTGCCGCCAGTGCCCCTAGCGGCTGGTCAGACCGCTAATTTTGTCTTCCGAGATTTGGGACGCGGGGTTCAGCTATGGTTTGGTTTCGGTTTCGATAGCAATTCTTTCGATTCTGGTTTACTTTTGGCTGTTACAATACTCAACTACGTCGTCTATAGTGGAGCGCAAGAGCTTTAATATTTCATTTTAAGCATGCCGTACATACAGACGTAATAAGCTCGCGGATTGCAACCTTCTTGCTGGAAAAACCACCAAGCTTCTCGAAGAACCTAAGCAAGGCTTAATTATCTCACAGAAATTGGAGAAATAATGCGATCAGAACTATTTTAATTGAAATTTTTTGCCTTTCTTGAGCCGCTATTCTCAGTTGCACAAATAGTAAGCAGTGATACCAAAACAAAAAAGTTTATACAGACCACAATAAGAATGCTTTTGGCATGACAAACAACGCGTCAAGTAAAACTGGCTCTTGCCAACCAGACCAGTTGCGTGCGTTATACATATACAGAGAGGTAAACAGCCTTCACAAAGCGCTCTAGTCACGCCAAATAAAGCGTTTGTGTGATGATACGGGTGGGCCACAGATAAGAAATTCTGTGCTTTAAACCAAACGTGTTGCGAGTGACTTTTGGAAAATTGCGCGTTGGAAGTACTGCACATGCTTTTCCGCAAAGTACGGGTGTGTAAAAAAAAAAAAACTGGTGGCTGCAGGGTAAACAGGCGCCACGGCTCATATTGCATGCTACCCGTGCAAAATACGCTTACCCATCATAGCGAACGGCTTGCGAACAATGTTGCTAACGCAAGAAACAGCAAAAATATTCCCACATACGTATGAAAACACCTTACCTCAATAGCGAGGCGACGCATTGAAAAACGCTGTGGGGTGGGCGTAACCAGCAGCACATGAGCGGCGCAGCCTCAACGTCTCCTTGGCAACGGGACCGGTGGACGCTACCCGGTAGATGTATGATAATCTGTTTGCCTTTGAGGAGAAGTGGAAGTGAACATCGCTATACGCCGTCTGGCGGGTGGTCAGGCCCTTACTTGCTTGGCCGCGAAACGGCTCGAATGTCCTATCTTTACGTGAGTATGTTTCTCTATGCCGCTGCGGTGACACGGAGCTATATATCCCGTGGGGCGGCGCAGGGACGTCATGGCTTAGCTCCGTGTCTGCGCAGCCGCGGGAACCAGTCCGCACAGCGCGGTGTCGTCATGGATCGGCAAAGCTAAGGCGAAGCGGTGCGGCGCGTACGATGACGTCATGGCTCACGAAACTGTAGCGAGGCTCAGCCCGGTCCACGCAGCTGGGGCGAATCGTTGCTAGGTGGCGCATGGCGAAGTCATCGGCAGGTGGAGGTTTTGCGGCGTACACTCGACAGACCATCCTCCAGAAATAAACAGCTTCGCTATTTCACAGCGGTGTGCGTCATACCGCTTGGAACCTTTCTGCACTACCTCCAGGATCGGCCCACAGATCTTGCTCGCACTATGCGGCCTAACCAAGAGCTTAAACAGCTCCGCTGTTAAAATTCGTCCGTCCTTCCACTCCGTGAAGATGGTTAACCAGCAAAGCTGCAACGTGGAGCCCCAGTGTTTATCACTGGGTTAATCCCGAGGATTCATTAAAGTATTTCTCAATTATGAGGTTACACACACGTTCGGCTGCGACGGAGCGAACGACATCACTGACGGTATGCTCGGAGTCCGCCGTTGTCGCTTGCGTTCGATGTCTCGCGTTTGCTCGACAGCGTGGTCAGCAGAATTCGCCCACCATTGCCGCTTGCGATTCTTCAAAATTAAATTGCCTCAAAATTAAATCTGTCCGTTACGTAAGGCAATGAATGGCTCATATCTCCTGAAGCAACGGCTTATAACACCGTGAACGTGGCCTCCCCATTACAACGACAGAAGAGAAGTGAAATTCTACGCTGGAATGATGAGCGGCAGCGCAGCCAGCTGTGGAAGAAGACGAACGCGGGAGTAGTGGCACGAGCGCGTGCCGAGTACGAGCACGAGCGCAACCCGAGGAGCGCCAACGAGCAAGCTGCGGTAGAAGACGACGACGCTCGAGCCAATGCTTATGATGATAGTGCTCTCTACACAGGTGATTTCGCGTAGCCATATGCGATTTCACCTAGACACATTGCCGTCCCCACAAGGCCGTCGATCTCGATCGCCACGGCCATACCGGCCATCGTCCCCTGCACGGCCTGGCACCTACGCTCCGGAAAACTAAGCCATGCAGCTCCCGGAGGTGACGCTGCATCAGTGACCCGATATACAAATCCTCTGTTGACTGTACCTACGCGCCAAAACCTTCTGGACATTCAAGTGGACGACGTCACTGTTACGGCCCTCATAGACACCGGAGCGCAGATTTCAATAATGAGCGCTGCTCTCCGTACTCAGCTCCGCAAAGTGACTACGCCCGCAATTCAGAGCACAGTACGGGTCGCTGATGGCAGCTCGTCTGCCGTTCTTGGTATGTGCACCACCCGAGTGTGCATTGCTGGCCATCAGACCATTGGTTTGTTTGCCGTGCTTGCGCAGTGTCCCCACGCCGGTCGCGCTGACGAGATGGCCAAGTACGGTTATTTCACGGCGTCCGAAACGGCATTTTGAGGTGTTGAGTTGGTGACCGGCATTGCGGAGTACCTCGAGAATGGCGGAGAGGCGCTGAAGATGGCTGTCAAATACTGGCGATAAAACAACGACATCGTGATCCTCGGCCTAGACTTTCTCTCGACGCACTCAGCCCTTATGGACTGCTCCACGGGTGTCCTTCAAGTGGAACTCCCTTTTGACGCCCACGTACTATCGGACACTCCCAGCCGCTTATGTTCTGTCGAGTTCCTCCACCTGCCACCGCAACCCTCCACGTGCGTCCCTTTAAGTCCCTCTCCTCCTCTGTGCGATGGTGAATACGTTGTTTGCCCGATTCTCGGCGTGGTCCTGATGCACTCTGTCGTTCTCCCGCACACTGTGGTTACCGTACGCGACAACAAAACCTGCCTGCCGCTTTTGAACTTCGGTTTTTTTCTACCCACGTGCTACCTGCTGGTATGGCGCTTGCCACCGTGTTGTCGTTGCAGGAATGCGCCATTTCTATGTTAGCCGTCGACGGCCCTCGAACTGTTTCCGGCTCTCTCACAGCCACATCATCGCTACGTGCCAATTTCGAGAAAATGATATCAGCCGACCTCCCGCATAAGCAAGCATAAGATCTTCGCCGGGTCTTGCTGTCGTATTACGATATCTTTGATCTCGAAAATCGCCCTTTAGGCCAGACAACAGTTGTTCAGCACTCCATCCACACCGGTGATGCTCAACCAGTTTACCGGCGCCCTTATCGCGTTTCTGCTGCGGAACGCACCATAATCCAAAAGGAAGTCGATAAAATGCTGACCAAGAACATCATCGAACCGTCCTCAAGTACTTGGGCGGCTCCTGTTGTGCTGGTCAAGAAAAAAGACAACACCTGGCGGTTTTGTGTTGATTATCGACACCTCAACAAGATCACGAAAAAGGACGTCTATCCCTTGCCCCGTATCGAGGACGCACTTCACGGCGCCCAATATTTCTAGTCTATTGACCTTCGCTCAGGTTATTGGCAGATTGCTGTTGACCCACTGCACCGCGAAAAAACCGCATTCGTAACTCCCGATAGCCTCTATCACTTTAAAGTGATGCCTTTTGGCCTTTGCAATGCGCCAGCCACATTCGAGTGCATGATGGATTCGCGTCTTCGTGGCTTGAAATGGTGAACCTGCTTGTGCTACCTTGGTGTCCAGCCCGATCCTGAAAAAGTTCGCACCGTAAAGAATTTTCCTGTACCTTGTTCGGCTAAAGACGTACGCAGTTTTATAGGATTGTGCTCCTATTTCCGACGTTTTATTCGTAATTTCGCCGACATTGCGCGTCCCCTTACTGTGCTCCTCAAAAAAAGACGTTGCTCTTACATGGGGCTCACCCCAAGCTGCTGCCTTTTCGGCGCTTATAGATGCCCTCATGACTTCCCCTATTTTAGCGCATTTTTATCCGACTTCACCAATAGAACTTCGCACAGATGCCAGCGGCCATGGAATCGGTGCCGTCCTGGCTCAGCGTCAGAGTGGCCACGACTGTGTTATTGCGTACGCTAGCCGCCTCCTGTCCGCACCGGAGAAGAATTACTCCATCACGGAACGAAAGTGTCTTGCTCTTGTCTGGGCTGTCGCCAAATTTCGTCCCTACCTGTTTGGCCACACCTTTACAGTCGTAACAGATCATCACACCCCCTGTTGGCTTTCTTCGCTCAAAGACCCTACAGGCCGCCTTGGTCGTTGGGCTCTGCGCCTCCAAGATTACTCGTTTTCAGTGGCGCACAGGTCCGGTCAGCTTCATCAAGATGCCGACTGTCTCTCACGGCATCCCGTGGATTCCCCTGACGTCGCCGAGCAAGACACCGACGCCTGCGTCTTGCCTATCTCGGACCTCGTTCATATACGGGACGAACAACGCCGCGACTCGGCTTTACGGTCTATCATCGACCGTCTCAACTCCGCCACACCCGACCCTTCACTCCACTTGTTCGTCCTTGAGTACGGCACCTTATACCGCCATAATATGCATCCTGAGGGCCCTGAACGCCTCCTTGTGGTGCCTGCCCATCTGCAGTCAGATGTCATTCGCCAGCTTCACGATGAGCCCACTGCTGGTCACCTTGGTGTCACCCGCACTTATGATCGCGTCAGGCGCCGTTTCTTCTGGCCTAGTCTCTATCGCTCAGTCCAACGATATGTCGCTAGCTGCGACAAATGCCAGCGCCGCAAGAGGCCAGCTATGTTACCTGCCGATCTGCTTCATCCTATAGACATTCCCGCCGAACCGTTCTTTCGTGTTGGGCTCGACCTTCTTGGCCCCTTTGCAACCTCGACATCAGGCAACAAGTGGGTCGCCGTCGCGACCGACTACGCGACGCGCTACGCCATTACCCGTGCCCTCCCAACCAGCTGCACTACGGATATCGCCGACTTTCTCCTTTATGACATCATCCTGCGTCATGGTGCTCCTCGACAACTTCTGATCCATCAAGGCCGATACTTTTTGTCTCGCGTCATCGATGTCCTTCGTTCCTGCTCTACCCACCACAAGCTCACAACTGCTTATCACCCGCAAACGAATGGACTCACAGAGCGCCTGAACCGAACTCTGACCGATATGCTTTCAATGTACGTCTCCGCCGATCACTGCGATTGGGACGCTACTTTGCCGTAGGTTACTTTCGCCTACAACTCGTCCCGACATGACACCACTGGCTACTCCCCGTTTTATCTCCTGTATGGACGCGAACCTTCTCTGCCTCTCGCTACATTACTTCCTGTCAGCTCAACCACCACGTACGTTTGCGACGCCATAGCGCGCGCCGACACAGCTCGCCAGATCGCTCGTGAACGGCTCACAGTGTAACAGGCTTCCCAAAAAGCCTTGTATGATAGTCGCCACAGAGACGTTTGTTACTCCCCAAGTGCACTCGTGCTGCTGTGGTCTCCGTCCCGCCGCATCGGTCTCTCCAAAAAGCTATTGTCCCGCTACGATGGTCCTTACAGGGTGCTCCGTCAGGTCACCGACGTTACGTATGAGGTCGACCCAGTCACCGCGCCAGCGCCGTCTACGCCCCCGCACTCTGCTATCCTTCACGTTGCGAGACTTAAGCCGTATGTAACTGGACCCTCTGGTCCGTCGTAGCAACCACCGTGTCGGCGGTCTCGCCCGGGGGGGGGGGGGGGGGGGTTGTGCCACGAGACAGTGAAGGGGCTGCTACTGTCGGTCGGACGAAGACGACGGCGACGAAGTAGCCAGAGGCGCGTGACAGCCTTGCATCCGTCGCCGCTGCTTGCCCAAACCTTGTACATAGCAATACTCTCTACATAAACGTTATCCCCGTAACAATATTGACCCTTTGCCCGGCGCTGCCGTGGGCGCTGCCATGTTTAATGACGTGGTGACGCGTCCATTGCCTGCCTCAGCTGCATGCGTGTTTACAATGCAAGCGCGTGACACCGGTGCGACGCAGCAAACCGCCGTTTCAACGCATATCGTAGACGGTGACTGTGTGGACGACATGAAGCTTCGCCACAGCCTGAGAAGTAATGTAAGTGCACGCAGAGCTCATTCTGCCTGGTCCAAACGGCGCGAGCAGCCTATATGGTGTTTGTACTAAAAGGGGGACCAGAAATGTATTCCAAGCGGCCCAAACTTTCCGCTTATCTATTAAATCAGGATCAGCGTGCTCATCCTTTTTTATTTGGCAAACATTTTGAAGCGGCGGCTTATGTTTCTGACTCAGTAAAGTTCCTCAGTTTCTTGGTGCGACCACAGACTAATCGCGCGGGTGTGCTCTGCTGCGATGTATTTGTTCTTGCTTGGAAACAAACGTTCTTTACTTTGATGTAGCTTGTAGCAACGACATATTATTGCTAGTCCCTCGATTACTCTATGGATAGTCACGGAACGTTCAGCTTCAAACATTCGTGTCTTGTCGGCGTAGTCGCCGTCACCTATGCTTCCGCGCATTGATTCAAGTGAGCGCCCATTCACTTATTACTGATACGTTGGCGACAGGGTGGGCGTAGGAGTGCGTGCGAGTAGGGGTGGATGTGTGTAGATTGCGTGCGAAAAACTTACTATGCCAGTAAGCCGGGCTATTTTTTGTAACGAGCGGTACTCACATTGAAGTGCCTTAGAACGCTGGTGCATGAATTATCCTTTTTTTATCCTCGAGGAAAGCTGTGCATCGCGAAAGACCGGCAACACAGGCAGTCCTTGTGTAGCAGCGGCGACACAGTTTGATTCCGTTCCTTATATATTCCTTATATTCGCATTCTTTATATGCCAATCACTATTTTTATAGCTAACCAGCGCACACGTCTTCCCTTTTTCGTTACACATTTTTCAGCATGAATTGGCCACAGTGCGGAGGCGAACACACAGTTGCATTTACTACAGCTGATCGCACAGTAGCAGGGCCGAAGCAGTAATTGTTTCGTATTCGTGCGCATTCGCTGAAGCAACGTATGGCGCGCCGCCGAACGCGCCATTTCGTTCCTCTAGAGCAAATTGCTGCGCAAAAAGGGTCAATAAACCTTTGCTTTAAAAAAATTGCCGCGTATCTGCGTGCTTCGCTGCAAATGTCGTCGAGAGACGATAGTCTTCTGCCGGCCGTACTACATGAGTGCTGGTCTGATCCGCGGCCACCCGTGATGCTGTTCTCGTACCATTTCCGTCCTGGCATAATAAATGCAATGGAGGTTTGCAATGGAGTCGGGGAACGTCGTTCGTCGGCGCGCATAGCATGGCATTTTCAGCGCAGCTTAAGAAACTAGGGTCTTTAGAGTTACGTATCTATGTATTTTCTATTAAAGGAACACACCTCCTAATACTTACCTAGTGATGTTGCGCCTCAGATATGCGTAATATTTACTTTGTGATCGATAACCTTCACAAGTATGAACAGCCGTACCAGTTTAAGTAGTGTGGGCGGTAAGCAAGTGGTCCAACTTTGGCCGGGTGGCTGAATCGGGTGACAGACAGACAAACAGACAGACAGACAGACAGAGCAAAGTTTCAGCGTTTAAGTTCCCCAAGAAAGACTATCGTCTTTAAAAGACGACGGGAACCGTTGCACGCTTTTCAAGAGGCATGTCGTCGCATCGCAATGTCCGACTGGGCGCCCGGGTCCCGGCGCGTCACATGCAGTGAGCTGTTCAACGCATTGTTCGTTTCGAGATACGAAAGCGATGCCAGAATTTGCTTTCCGCCACCTACACTCAAACAAATTTCGCACGTCCCACCTGTCTGGTTCCTTCTTGAGTAACGCCAACGCAGCAACCGAAGCTACCATTCCAAGCGCCATTTTCTCGAATTAGGCTACAGATTGGGTGCAACTCCGTAGCCGCCGCCACGTTTTGAATCCCATCCAATCCACCAGATGCGCCATGCGAAGCCAGTCTAGTAGCGAGCGCGTGATCGCTCGAACGCAGCATCTCTCGTCGTGCTCTGCTCCGAGCAGGTGACGTTGTCGGTCCACGACACGCTCCTGCCGACAAAATGGCGACGCACTCCGGTCAATCACTGTGACGTCATGAAAAATGTGGCCGCGCCGCGAGGCTGACGACGCGCGTTCCGAACAACGATCTGCGATCGCGCCCCAACTTAGCAAAAGATGGCTTTTAGGTTGCTATTTGTATTGTTTGCTCCTATGCTGAAGGCAGCTGACGCAGGTTCGTGCGTGAGAAGTTTCGCCGCTTGTTCCAGCACGCACTAACACACCTGGAGCAACACCATGACTTTAATGTGGAAAGCTATAGATTTCGAAAGGTGAAATCGTTAACTAGAAAAACAAATACCTCTGACGTTTTAGCGAGCGCTCAGACGTCACAGAATTTTTCTTGCATACAAGCAGCCTCGGCCGCTGTCTTCATGTATTTCTGATCAACACGTCCACTGCTTAACATTATCGTAGCACTTGACTTAAGCAACCTGAGCTTAAAGGAAGTTGAAAGGTACTCAAATGCTATGTTATTGTTTTTGCCAGTAAAAAAGTATTTTCTCGTTCAAAATAGGAACGTTACAAACATTTCTAAAGGCCCGTGGTTGGGCCTAGAGAAGTGTAAAAAGGATTTTTTTCCCTCATACTTACGGACTCGCTACACATATCAATGGCACTGAAGACGCTTAAGACTACTTACGTGTGGAAATGTGAAAGAATTGTAGTCACTTTGGTGAAATGTTATTTTCCTCGCGTTCCCTGTCCGCGAGAGCTCTTCCCTGGTACTTAACTGCGTCTCGGCAAGGCCAACTCAAAACGCGCCAAGCGTCAGAACGCGCTAGCTTGCCCGCGAGAAGTTCATAACGAGAAGGACCGCTCCGCGCCGTTCAGTTGAACATTGAAGCTTTTTGTTTTATACACTCAATTTATACACTCATGACATAGCGCCACTTCCTCCCCATTGGATGCGCTGCCACGTGTGCAACGACACACGCCTTTAGTCATCCGAAACCGTGGCGTAAGCGTATCTAATGGGGGGTGGGTGCAAGCGGTGCACTCGCCTCTCCGCCACTTTTGAAGGAGGTCACTGTCGGCTGCACGCTGCAGCGTCCAAGCAAACTGCAGCTGACGCTAAATTTTCCTTTTTTAATAGAGTGGCCACGTAACTAATGCTGTTCTTTACTACGTATATCCTGCTTGGGCAGCGATAATTGTCTTTAGTACCTTCTTGGGAACGCGCTGTAGCGGAGGACGCGCCGGATTTGTCATACAAGCTCGCCTTGCGAAGATGGCTTGGCGCTGGGCAGGTCCACCCCAACAAATGTCAGCTAGCGTACTTGCATCATGCCCAGATTTTTTGGGACAACTATATCAGCATTTGAAAACTCCATTAGCTTGCTGTATTTAACCTGTGGGCGACGGAGAGGTCAGAATAAAATATTACAATCAGCCGCGCCCAACATCTGGTGTGCTAACAGCATGAAATCATTGGATTATCAAATGCTGGAACTGCTTAATCTCTGTCCAGAGATAGTCTACATGGCTTTGCAGTCTGAGTGTCTTATGACCATCAAAAATCTAATGAAACGTCTTAGAGGTATAACTGTCGAATTTCATTATGTAATCACGAGTTGTCGTAGATATTTTCTTTAAAGTGACGGTGGTCGAGCGTGCAGAGCCATTTCAGTACCAATGATTATTTTTTAGGGCATGCGTCACTTCCGACTTCGTCGATTTCGTTTTCAGGCTGTTTCTTAATAAGGCCATACTATTACTCTTTTCCTGGCAGGAGCAACAACAGCACATATTTCTTATTTTCAGAGAACGAGGGCCATGGAACGAAGTGAACCCAAAGTTTGCACTGTGTAGGTTGCTTATGGGCTCTGAAAACAATTACTGAATAGTTGCTTTCTCCCAATTATCTGACGTTATACACAGCATTTAGTTGTTTTCTCTCGGTACCCTCAGTAAATTATGGGGGGCACGGTGTTTTTATTTATACGAAGTACGAAGCAATGTTTAGAGACGCGCCATAAATCTTTAATGTTTGTAGGTTCATTGCAACATTTGTAGAAAATTACTCATTGAATCATTCCAGAGTGCCATAACGCCGCTAATCGAAATGTTTCCCAGACACCGAAAACAACAGCAAGAGATACAGACTTGAAATTCCGTGAAAATAGAGAGAAGATTGAGCGCAATGCGTTGTGAAACTTTCACTTTCTTGCTTAACATCCAAATGTTGCATATGATATACTAACCTGTCGTTTTTCCACGTATTTTCGCGCATCATACGAGATTCATGGTTTGTTTCTCGGTGTTCTCGTCGAGCAAAACAAGGCATCTTGTTTATATCTGAGGACAATTAGGGCCATGATATGGGTATTGTGTAGGCAATGGGTCGATTAAGTGCGTTTATTCGAATAGAATACGTATACAAGTGGTCCACAGCATTATATGTCTGTTGTGCGAGCGGTGTATAACTTATACGGCGGCGCTGGCATAATTACAGCTACAACAAAGGCCAAATCTTTCGGACATAAGGGGAAGAATACGCAAAGTTCATGTGCGATGGCAAATGCGTTTTTATCAAATACAGCTTTAAAAAAACAATTGTAAGCAAATGTTCGAAAGTATCACGCTTGTGCCATTAGATATTCGAAAGGGAAAACAGCGCGAAAAAACACGACAAAAAGACAAGAAGGGCGACACACACCAGCACTGACTGACGACTGAATTCTTTATTCAGAAAGGAACACATATATACCAAAAAGAAAAAGAAAGAAAAGAAGGGTATTTCACTGCGCATGGGCAAAAAATAGACAGTGATTAGATTAGGATTTCCCGCGAATTCTAAGATTTCGATTTCCAAATCTAATCAGTGTCTATTTTTTGCCCATGCGCAGTGATATACCCATCTTTTCTTTCTTTTTTCTTTTTTGGTATATATGTGTTCCTTTCTGATTAAAGAATTCAGTGGTCAGTCAGCGGTGGTGTGTGTACCCCTTCTTGCCGTCTTGTCGTGTTTTTTCGCGCTGTTTTCCCTTTCGAGTATGTACCGACTAGCCCAAGCCTCTACGGTCTTGCCATTAGATATCTTTACCAATGTCCCATAAAAACTCTGCGTTTCAGATATTTTATACTTTGAAGAATAAGCAACATTGAATGCAATGTGTCGCGTAGTTTTAAGGTTTCTGGCTTACATAGAAGCGTTACGAATAATTATTGAGCCCTCATTTTTCTTCTTTTTACATTTTCATGCGTGATACATTAGGATTGCCTGGTGTCCTCAATGAACTAAAGGAGGCGGCTTCCTTATGTTTGGTGACTCTAAGGACAGGTTAATAGGTCGTGTGTAGTTGAAGTTCAAAGTAGATGGGCAAATGGGGCTTTCGTGATAAATACGTATGCAAGCACTCTAGAGTGTTAGGAGCGTGTCTAAAGAGCGGGGAGGAATTGAGCCTGCTGCCCAGGCAGAACTATAAAACCCTCCAAGACCAAATTAAGTGAAAATTGCTGGTAGGCTACGGAAACTCTTTGTGCAAAGTTAAATGCGGTTGGATTACAAACATAGCATTTGTAAAAATATTCTTATTGAAGTGTTAGAGCCCGTGATATGGCAGCTATCAGCTATGCCTCCCAGTGTCCCGAAATAGCTGTAGCCTACAAGAGGGGAAAGGGGAGGGGGGACATAGTAAGTGCAATGTGCGACAAAAGTTTTGCGATCCTGGTCCAGTTAGAAGCGTTGCAAACAACTAATGAGCCGTCGTTTTTGTTTCCCTACCTTTGGCGTCATAACACTTGGTTTTAGCGATGTCCTCGGTCAACTAAACGAGCCATTTCGTTTATATTTGGGGAAAATAAGGGACGCATTATGGGCAATATGTAGGTAAACTTCAACGTCAGGGGACTATAATTCTGACATTTGCAGTGAATTCCAAATGCAAGCGATCCGGATCTTTATGAATGTGTTTTGCGAACAAAGAATATTTATGTCGTTGACCTCGGAAAACTGAAGTCAACCGATATCAAATCTTGCAGAAATAGAGAGAGTAGGGGGAAGGTTCAGAGATAGAGAGGGAGGGAGGAGACCATGGTAAATGCTATGGCGAAGTAACATGCATGTGGATGAATTATTACTAGCTTTTTAAAAATTACCAAAATGAAGTGCTACAATGCACAACATGCGGCCTAGGTTTCAAACGAAACTAACATATACGGGCAAAATTTTAATGTATGCGATATAATTACAAGGAACTGGAAGTTATATTGCAACTGTTCAAAAGGCACAGCTTCGCTGGAAGTCGTGTTGTAATACTCCAAGTATGCCCACATGTGTTGACGTTCTTTCTTGTGAATATTGCAAGTAATTTTATGTTGATTGCACTTCGTTGAGTATAACCTCGACAATACTATTGAATAAACTAGTGATACATTTAAGCTGTATACTTAAACACCACGTACAATTCTGTTTTTTTTCGTTATTAAAATTGTTTGTAGAAAAAGTGCAGTTTTTTATCTACGCTCTACTGCTGCTACTGGGCTGGATCCGGGACCTGTGTGAGGCACTCATTGCCTTTTGCCCCTGCATCATCTTGAGATTTTGTGTAGTGGCAAGAAACAAATGTAAATTCAAATAATTTTTCGGGCCCCCATTGTTCACCATGTGTGATTGATAAACAAGCATATGTCTTTATATCTAAAAATAACTGAGAGACGCATTAGTGAGAGAGCCTGGAAATGTGTGTGAGTTATTTATCTTGTAGCGAAGGATACGAACGCCATAGTGGGTCATGCTCTCCAGCCCTTTCTAGTGGGTGGATCCCGCCTGCGCTCTCCTCGAGAAACGCCGCTCGTGCTGAGAGCTCGGACCTTGAACTGACGGTCGGTCCAAAAGGCTGGTGCCTAATAAACGCCTTTACAAGTGGTGGAGAGTGCTTCTGCCTACAGCGTGAATCCTGGATCTGAGATCCCGTATCCTTCGCTCAATCATGCCAGAAGACGCATCCGAGCAAGTGCCACCTACCCCATCCCAGCAAGCGCCTCCTCAGTCTGTCATGTGCTCTAGTGTGCCTCGCCACAGGGACCCTGCCATCATCAGCGGCGCGGACGAAACCGATGCGGAGGACTGGCTTACAACGTGTGAGAGGGTAAGCGGTCACAACAAATGGGACGACCCCGCAAAGCTAAGCAATGTTATCTTCTATCTTGCGGGTGTCGCCAGTCTCTGGTACAGCAACCATGAGACCGATTTTCCGACGTGGTCCTCCTTTAAAACTTCTTTGGTGGCGGTGTTTGGTCACCCGGCGGTGCCCAAGCTGCCAGCGGAGTTGCGTTTCCGGGAACGGGCAGAGCAGCCGGGTGAATCATTTACCACCTACATTGAAGATGTTCTGGACTTGTGCAAACGAGTCAACGCGACGATGTCGGAATGTGACAAAATAAGAAATGTCATGAAAGGGATTGAAGACGATGCGTTCAACATGCTACTTGAGAAAAATCCTTAGTCCATGTCAGACATCGTCACTCTATGCCAAAGCTACGAGGAGCTACGAAGGCAGTGCTCCTTGACACGTCACCCTTCATCGCGTGACGAACACATTGCTGGTTTGGCTACCATCTCCGCCCAGACAGCACTGCTGACAGAAGTGGAAGCGTTCGTTCGGGAGGAAGTTACAGGCCAGCTCTCCTTGCTAACCTTCGCTCAGCCGCCCCGTGTGCAACAGCTCGCAACGAATGTTATGCCCGAGCTCCGTCGCGTGATCGAGCATGAAATCGCCGAGGTCTTGCCAGACCAGCATCAACATCGTCCTGCGGCCGCTCCACTAAGCTACGCCGATGTTGCCGCGAGGCCCCACCATGTCCCGACGGCTGCACCACTCAGCTACGCTGAAGTCGTCGCGAGGACTCAACCACTCTCTCCGAGTGTGCCTCTCTGTTACGGCGACGTTGCGGCTAGGCCCCGACCGCAGCCCGGCATGCCGTCATACCAGCATCCGCCCTGTACAACGCGACCCCTTACATGGATGGGACCTGCCCCAGCGAACCGATGGCGTACTTCCGACAACCGGCCGATATGTTTTGCGTGCGGCTATGCCGGCCACGTCGCTCGTCATTGTGATCGCACTCAGCCGCCTAGCGCCGCATCAGCCATGACAAGCCAGTTCAACCGTCCATATTACGACCCCCATTCGGCTATGTCACCAACTGTGCGCCCGACGCCAACAACCCGCCGTTCACCGTCTCCACGCCGTCGCTCAGTGTCACCGATGCGACCCTGTCCTGAACTCGGGACGAGGAAAACTAATCGTTGCAGTCCAAGAGGCAGGGGCTGCGGTGCCGTCGAAACGTGAAAGTCCTCAACGCAGTCCGAAGTGTTTGTTGACGGTGTTCGCGCATCTGCCCTAGTGGGCACTGGAGCCGCCGTATGTGTTATGGACGCTAAGCTTTGCCGCCTACTTCGGAAAGTCAAGACGCCTCTTTCTGGACTGTCCCTCCGCACAGCCAGTGCTCAGCATATCCACCCCTTAGCGGCGTTCACTGCTCGTGTTGTTATTGGCGACGTTCTGTACGACATAGAATTCATTATCCTCACCTCGTGTTCTCACGACGTTATCTTCGGCTGGGATTTCCTCTCGCGCCACAATGCCATTATCCATTGCGCACGGGCCGAGATGGAACTCTCGCCGCTGTTACATTTGGCGATCACCGACAATACTTCCCTGTCGAGGAAGCTAATTGTCCACGAGGACACCCGCGTTCCCTCTAACACGTCAACGGTCGTGCCCATGTACAGCAGCGTAATCTCATACGCTGTTGCGCTGCTGTCTCGATCTGACCGCTTCCTTACTCGGACAGGCCTGCCGCTACATTTTGCGACAGTGGACATCAAGCATGGCTACAGCACCATTTTCGTTTGCAACCCGTTCCCATACCCTGTCATGCTACTCCGAGGGGAATGTCTAGGCAATGTCGAAGCGATTGAAGACGTGCAAGTTATGGACGTGCCCGATGAAAATTACTGCGCTAGTTCTAGTGCGCTCACTGCTATTTCCGCCTGTGAGGGACCGTGCAGTGATGTGTTTGGTTCTTCTATTGCCGATGACCTTACGCCGGTCCAGCGATCTCAACTTGTGTGCCTCTTAGAAGAATTTTGTTCTTCTTTCGATTTCGGGCAATCTTCCCTGGGCGGGACGCCCACTGTTACTCACCGCATCGACACGGGCACGCAACCGCCATTGCGGCAACGCCCGTGTCATGTATCTCCTGCAGAGCGTCGTGTAATCAACAAACAAGTCGACGACATGCTTCGCTGCGAGGTGATACGACCTTCCAACAGTCCATGGGCACCCCTCTGGTCCTCGTTACGAAGAAAGATGGTTCTGTGCGGTTCTGTGTCGACTACCGGTGCCTTAACAAGGTCACACACAAGGACGTCTACCCTGTCCCGCGCATAGACGACGCCATTACCAGTCTACAAGGCGCAGAATTATTTTCATCTTTAGATCTGCGCTCAGGGCATTGGCAAGTGCACATGGCGGACGCCGATCGGCCAAAGACAGCTTTTGTAACACCCGAATGCTTATACGAATTTAACGTAATGCCTTTTGTACGTTGTAATGAACCCGCCATTTTTGAGCGCATGACGGACACCGTTCTGCGCGCCTTAAAGTGGCACACATGCTTGTGCTATCTTGACGACGTTGTTTTCGCGCCGGACTTCACAACGCACCTTCAACGCCTTCGGTGTGTTTTGACGTGCTTAACAAACGCAGGCCTACAAATCAACCTAAAGAAGTGCCGATTTGCAGCTCGGCAGCTGACAATCCTCGGTTACGTCAAAGAATTCGCAATTTCGCCGCCATCGTCTCACACCTGACGAAACTGCTTACACGCAACGGGCCTCTCACTTCGTGGTCGTCCCAGTGCGACGAGGCGTTCACAAAGCTCCGTCATCTGCTTACGTCTCCGCCAATTTTGCGCCACTACGATCCGACAGCTCCTACTGAGGTGCATACAGATGCCAGCGGCGTTGGCCTCGACGCTGTTCTTGCCCAACGCAAACAAGGCTTTCCGGAATATGTCGTCGCCTATGCAAGTCGCACGCTTACGAAAGCTTAGACAAATTACACTGTAGCAGAAAAAGAATGCTTAGCCATCATCTGGGCTCTGACTATATTCCGGCCTTATGTATATGGCCGTCCATTTGACGTAGTCACGGACCACCATGCACTATGTTGGCTGTCGTCCTTGAAGGACCCTTCTGGCCGTCTTGCTCGATGGGCACTTCGCTTGCAGGACTACGATATCCGCGTGCTGTACCGCAACGGATGCCAGCATTCTGACGCCGACGCCCTTACGCGCTCTCCCTTGCCTGACAATACCTGCTCCTCCCTATCCGAGATTATTGTTTCTTCGCTCGACCTTAACATCATCGCTTCTGAGCAGCGCAAGGACCATTGGATTGCCTCCCTTCAAGACTTGCTTTCTGGTTCGTCGGTACAACCAAGCACTCACACGTTACGTCGCCAAGCACGTCACTTTGTCATTCGCGACAACGTGCTTCACCGACGGAGATATAACCCCGAGGGACGCCCGTGGCTGTTAGTGGTACCCCGCAGTCTGAGTTGTGAAGTATGCGCCGCTTTCCACGCTGATCCATAGTGTGCCCACCCCGGCGTTTTCAAGACTTACCAGCGTCTTCAACAGTGGTATTACTGGCGCGGGATGTACAGCTACGTTCTCAAGTTCGTTCGCTCTTGTCCCGATTTCCAGCGCCGGAAATCTTTGCCCCGCCTCTCGCCAGCCGGTCTGCAACCTTTACCTTGGCCTACCCGGCCGTTTGGACGCGTCGGAATTGATTTGTATGGGCCCCTTCCCCTGACGTCGGCTGGAAATCATTGGGCCATTGTGGCAGTCGACCACCTGACGCGATACACTGAAACTGCCGCCCTACCGGCAGCTACAGCGTGCGATGTTGCCTCCTTCTTGCTTGGACGATTCGTCCTGCTGACATGGGCCACCCAGGAACTGCTCAGTGATCGCGGACATGTCTTCGTGTCCGAAGTAATTGAAGCCATTCTCAAGGAGTGCCACGTTGTTCATCGCACAACTGCGGCGTACCACCCCCAAACCAATGGCCCTACAGAACGCTTCAACCGTACCTTCGGGGACATGCTTGCTACGTACGTCGCCTCCGACCATACTAATTGGGACGCCATTTTGCCCTTCGTCACTTACGACTATAACACTGCTACTCAGAGCACCACTGTCTTTTCACCTTTTTTCTTGACTGTACTGGTCGGCACCCGTCGCACACCATCGACACAATTCTACCGTACCGGCCGGATGCATCTGAATGTGCGCCCATTTCTGACATGGCAAGGCATGCTGAAGAGTGCCGCGATCTCGCACGGGTCTTTATATCCAGTGATCAAGAGCGCCAGAAGAGCACACGCGGCGACACCACTTCTGCACCCACCTTCCTTCCTGGAGCGCTTGTGTGGCTCTCGGTTCCTTCCGCTACACCTGGTCTCTCATCCCAACTAGTGCCTAAGTATGAAGGCCCCTAGCGTATCGTCGAACGCGCATCTCCCGTCAACTACGTGATCGAACCAGTTGAACCTTCTACGGACATGCGTCGTCGTGGACGAGACATTGTCAACGTCGAGCGCCTCAAGATCTACTATGACCCACTCATAGTGACCAGCTGTTAGGTCGCCTCGACGGCTCCCTTTTCGCTCCCAGATGTGATTGTAGCGAAGGATACGAAAGCCATAGTGGGTCATGCTCTCCAGCCCTTTCTAGTGGGCGATCCCTCCTCTGTGTTCCTCGGAACCGCCGCTCGTGCCGAGAGGTCGGACACTCAAACAACCGGACGGCCCAAACGGCTGGTGGTCTATACTAAACGCCTTTACATTATAGATATGTTGACGCGAGCAGAGAGGTTGCGGACGGAGACCACCATGGTCGCCCGAGCACGTCCGCAACCTCCTGCTCGCGTCACACTTATAATATATATATATAATATAAGATATATTATATATATATATATTTGCAGGTACACTTGGTCTTACCTTCATGTACAGTGCACTGCTTTATACAAAAGGGCTTGGTTCCGTGACTCTTTACTCCGGGTACAGAGGGCACTGCATGAAGTGCAGGAAAATATTGAAAAGTATTGGAAAAAGCACACAGCCCTCAGTCCTGCCATTCAATATGGAATGGCCAATGTACCTAGAGTAAGGTGCAATACAATTTTTCGGATGTGCATAGGCTTTGTCCATGCGTCATAGTTGCCTTTTACTGCACTATATGCAGTAAGAAGCGAAAGGGGCACGCATAGTTACCATGATGCTTCTCTAGCGACCTGTGTGGCAGCCTGGAAACCCTCGGTGTGCTGCTACGCGGCACTAAATTTATCCGTATTGGTATTCTGCTCCACTCCTAGAGACGCATGCATCATTGCCTTTCGCGTGCAATGCAATACAAGAGGAATGACGAGCTTTCACCAAATGTATTGGTATGAAATGTGTGGAAGACTGAAATACTTTGCGACTCATGGGTTATATATTTTATATTATTATTAAGTTTTGAAGGGGGCGGAGGGTTCAGCATCTTTGCCACGGCAATTTACACATCAAATAAAAAGCATTCGATGCCTACCAATCAGTTATCGATAACGCAATGGCGGTATGCGCTGCAGCACTTGCTTTGAAAGACTGCCACAAGGTGCCGTCACTGCCGTGGCCAGTTTTGATAAGAATAGCTTTCCCTTTCTTTACATGGGGAAGATAAGTTCCGTGATGATGTATATCTTCTCTCAGAAAAAGTGTAAAAGCATACGATGTAGCTTAACCTTTATGCCTGGCTTAGCTAAGAAGATAGGCGTGATCGCTTTGAATCAGGTAAGCGCATAGAAAACGGATGGTATGTGTAGAGATAATTACCTTGGTTCTACGAAACAACAGACATGAAGAAACCTCGCGGCAATTAGCGTGACGAGGGAAGCATGAAATAACGGGAAATTACGTATTAGTAAGTGTGAGCGTCGTCAAGTTGGCCGTGCGGGCGATGAGACGAATACGCCGGAGATGAAGGCCTTCAGAGTCACTCATTACTGGGGGACATTAGTCGTAGTCAATCGATTCGGAGAAAAACGACTGAGCCCGCTTCCAACGCCAGCGACTTCTTGAGCCTGGACAGCTACGCAAAAACCGGCAGTCGATGACGTCGGCAAAGTGCTGCCCTCTGGTAAACACGCCCTTTCACGTGTTCTCTGGCCCGGGATCATTTTCCTGGTTATGGCAGATCACACAGGTAAATCAGTATAGCGCTTGCGTATTGTGCGCCCAATTAATTCACGCGTACTACGCTCTTGTATGTGCGTCTCAGAGGTTAACAGATGAAGTGAATAAAAGGCGTGGTCCATAACGTACAAAAATGGGGAAACAGCTAGATGCATTTATACACACTATCAGAGACACCTAAACACTCACTGAGCCGACAAAAATTTAAATACTTTAAACAAACGTCAGTAATCATCGATGTGAAACTCCGACCTTGACAGGGTCATCAGCAATTTGTTGCGAGACACGGCCTTGCTATCTAGATCCTTGCTAATTACAGCATCAATTGACCAAACGGAGGAAAAGTAAAGAGGCGAAGGACAAATACGCAGGTCAACTATACGCATGTATGATACATTCAACACCCCGTGCTTTTACAGCCGAAGAGAATGTCTTGCCATGCCAACATTACTAGAGAACCTGCAATTTCTTCGTGTCTAACAGTTTTCGCCGGCCACTGATGCCGAAGCAGTGCAGTCTAATACAGTGGTAAACGCGCATGGTTGATCGTAACATTGTGCGGTGGTACCGATAATACTGGTGGTACCACGGCACTATGGAACCCCCACAGTGCGGTACATCAGGATGGAGGGGTAAAAAGCGGGTCTCAGTTGTAAACGCCGTTGCTGAGACGCTGCACCGCTGGTCACAGTGTCTGACGCTGCAGCAAGTCCAAACTACCCCTTGAGGAAGTGGCGCTGGAAGAACTGGATTGTTACCGCGTAAGGGTAAGACACTGTGGTAGGTGTTGAACATGAGAGTAATGTTTACTATAGCTAGCACAAATATGGGCAAGAAACAGTGGCACGTTTTATCATGGCCACTTTCAGCGTACGCAGTTTTCTAGTCCTTAGTTAAGGAGGGCAGAGTAAACGTGGTTAAGCACATCGGAATTTTTCTTTCGGCAATACAAGTTTTCTCGAATATTCCCATCATTGAAATTATATTAAAGAAATGTGATCGAAAGCACGAGAAATTCAGGCAAAATACAGTTAACCATGGCTATCGATGTTAGTGCAACTAGCAGTCAAACAAAGTAGCGACACACTGTTATGCCGAAGGTATCTTTATTTCACTGAATCCGGGACAGGCCCATTGTGCTATACTACAATCGCTCGCCAGTGTACGCCTCGATCATGGCGGCATGCCGACGACGCAGTGATGACGATGGACTGACGATGAAAGAATGACGTCGAAAAAAGACGAAACAATATGGCGATGACGACATGACGACGACGGCATGAAGATTGTAGATTGTGAAATCACTATTCTGAAATGTCGACGAAAGTATAATGACGACAGCGCAACAAAGACGGCCTGAGAATAATGGAGTGATGACCAGTGTTTAATGGCGACGGCACGACGATAACTGTCGATATTCATACTTATCCATTGGACACTAGCTTGAAGGTCCAAGCAGGGCGAGCAATACAATGAAACATAAAGCAGCAATAGACAAGAAAAAAATGTCACAGTTTCGCCCTAAGGGCGAAGCAATGAATGCGATAGCAACACAGCAATGTCATACGAAGTAAGGTGAGCGGCTTTGGTAGCAACAACACGCAGAACTGTTGTCGACGCCATCGGCGTTTTGCCCGCGTTAGCTCAAAATGCGTGCGGCGTTGGTGACTGTTGCTGGAGCCTCTGATATAAATAGGCACTTGGTGCCGCAGCTAAACGTCGCCTCCCTTCCCTCCCCCTCCCCCACGGCCTCTCGCGCGTCCGAAGAAGGCGCGTTTGCTCTACATATATGGTGATTGTAAAGGAGAAAAGAGACGCCTACTTCTGCAGCCCTTAAGCGAGCACGGCGCAGAACGCGCGTTTGTTCTCCGCCGTGCGTTCACTCCCCGTGAAAGACGCGCCCCTCGCGCCCTTTCACTCGCACATACAGCGTTCGGCGCGCGGCGACGATTTCATCTCCAAATGACGTCATACGGAACCTCACGGCGACGGCGACGGCGACGCCGACGGCAGAAATCTGCTTTTGAGTGTCCATATA
>NC_051157.2:166367213-166417976 GCF_013339745.2 Dermacentor silvarum
GGGCCTGCCAGCTCTCGCTGCTCCCTCTCACCCAGGAGCCTGTCCAAACTTTGTCCTCGGCCGTGCAGCAGGCCATCCGCGAGCAGGTTGCAGAGGCCCTTCCACCAGTCCACCAGCATGCTCAGAGTGCTGCGCCGTTGACGTACGCTGAAGTCGTGTCGCGTCCGAGACCAACGGCACTCCCCTACTCGACGCTGCCACCGCGCCCAAGCCCTTCTTCCTCTTCCTCAAATGCCCCCTCAGTACTTCCGACCGCAAGATCCATGGCGCACGCAGGACAATCGGCCGATAAGCTTCTCCTGTGGTATCACGGGACATGTGGCACGCTTTTGTCGCCATCGCCTGCCGCGTCCGGACGTCATCGTTGAGCCACATGTACCTGCAGCCACAAAAAAGTTGATTCAAACTCTTCGCCGAACTTCTGGACCGGTCGTCAGAACCTCAGCAGCCGTCGTTCACCATCACCGCGTCGCCGATATCGCCGTCGCCCGGCTTCCAACGAGGGAAACTAAATGCTGCAGCTTCGGAGGCAAGAGTTGTACGCTTGTCGAAATGCCCAAGACCTCCGCTATCGCGGCAAAACATTGTAGATATACAGGTTGAAGGAGCCGCTGCATTCACACTCGTCGACACGGGCGACTGTAATTTCCGTCATACTTGAGACTCGTTGCCGTAAGATTAGGAAGGTCACCACATCACTTTCTGGCCTTGTACTTCGTACTGCCACCACGCAGCCAATCGAGCCATCAGCGACATGCACCGCTAGGATCGTTATTCAGGACGTACTTTACACAATTGAGTTCCTTGTTCTGTCTTCCTGCTCCCATGATGTCATCCTGGAATGGGACTTTCTCTCGCAGCACAGTGCTGTCATTGACTGTGCCCGTGCCGAAATTGCTCTGTCTGTCGTTAAGACCACTCTGCCGGCCGCCTCTTCCGCCCCCTTAAATATTATTGTTGCCGCCGATACTGATCTGCCGCCAAGCACTTCAACACCAGCCAGTCGCTTTGTTGTGTCGAACTGCGCCCGACGCCTCGGTACTGTTCATGCTAACTGTTCACGCTGACTGTTCCTAGTCACGTTAGGTCCAGCGCAAAGAGCACCCGAGCAGTTCCAGCCGAACGCCAGCGCGAGGAAACCAGCGACACCGATCCTTTTGTCTTTGTTACGGTGGCTAGATCAGTAGGTGTGCCGACCGGCGTGGTTCATTGCTTCTCCGCATCATGACAGCAGGAGTGGCGCTGTGGTCAGAGGTTTGCCGCGAAGCGCGCGTCGTCTGCTACTGAGAGTGTTGTTATTGCGCGCGTGTTATATTTAAAATAATAGGTTTTCATAGTAAAACCTGAAAGAAAATGGTTAAATTATGTTGAGAGAGTGCTTAACAGTGCGATGTTTCTTGTTGCAATGAGCAATTTTCAAAAGCGGTAATTTATATCGTCGCTTAACACGCTCACCGCACGGAGCGCTCCGCTCGCAGTCACAATAGTTCTCCGAGTTTCTGTCATTTCCTTACACGTTTAAAGAGCGCAGTGAAGACGGTGGGTGATATTTGTGAATACCAAGCTCGTGAGACTCCGGGACCGAGTGAAAGTGTTCCTACACAGAAAAACAAGCAGGAAGGGCACTACTTGCTTTGCGCTGAATGTAAAGTTCGCCTACAAACATGCCAGCCACGCGCGAAAGAATCATGGGTTTCAATGCGGTGAGACCCAGAACTTTCCGAGAGACGGGAGCTTGCCCTTCGTCGCTGCTGAAAAAATGTCTCAACCGCATTAGTCATGTGCCAGCGCCACTTCAAGGAGCATGTCATCGAGCGTAGTGACCGGCAGGAAGATTGTGCGGATTCCAATGGTGTATGTGCGGCTAATGAGTGACATTGTTCCTTCGGTGCTACCCTTTGCTGCGCCTTACATATTGAAGAAAATTCCTAGAAAAAGAACAAGCGAGGCTCCAACGGCATGTCGGCCGTTGAAATAATCCGGAAGAGACTACAAGCCAAACCAATGCCTCCTCTGGAAGCATTGGCCTAACGTATACACACGCTCCAAGCAAATAGGATGAGAATGAAGATGTAACGTACGTGTTCCACAGGTGAAGAATGAGTATTTGTAGACAAGTGAAGCAATAAACTTGCTCAAAGACGGTCGACGAAATCTTTGTGCGTGCATAAAATTCAGCTTCAAGTGCAGCCGCGGTATACAACACAACTGACTGGCAGATATGTCTTGCCACTGGCATTTTTTTTCCTTTCGCCAGCTGAAGCGTTCAGGAGTCATCGGTTGTGAGCAGCATAAAACCAAAATTACGAACAGCATCATCAAGCTAACACATTACTCGCCTGCACTTCTTTGTGACGACCAAAACTTGACTCCTAAGCATACTCCAGAAAAGAAAAAGCACATTACGCTACGCTACATGCATTTTGAGCGCTGTGATGCAGTGTAGTGTTTCATTTAAAGCTATAGTTGCAATAAACGCTTGGTTATGCTGCATGGTTTGCGTGTAATCGAAGAATTGCCTAAATTACTATTGCTTTCAAATATACATGTATACGATCTTCATGAGCCCAAACTATGATTTTTCTGGCTACAAGCTACTGCTCTCATAATACATAATCGAACTACATAAGAATGTTTTTTCATCGCGAACAAGTTTATAATATATTTTACAAATTTATAATAACCCCAATATAATCAAGGAAATTGAACCAAAGAATTTTAGTTGCACGAAAATCAATGTTTATGCCAGTGTGTTTTACATCCCTTCAAGCCAAATCATTTCTCTTGCGCATTCTGTGCTATAAGAATACGTCCTGCACGTTCGCATACAGCCCCTACATACTAGTGTATACATCTGTTCCGCAAAGCTAACTTCGCCTTTGTCACTTTAGAAGAACTGATGAAGAGCTATTTTGTCCATGCAGAATTTTTGCTTCTCCTCGTAGACTCAAGTTTAACGTGTTTACCGAACTAAAGAGCGTTAATAGTTCTTATATTCTTGGAACTCAGACGGGGAAACAAACAGGTGACAGGAAAAGGAAACTACGTTACCTTCGCAAGTGACAGAGCTCTGCTGCCTTCAGAAATTTGTAACTGTCTATGATGTCACTGTGAATGTGGTTTTCAGTTTAAATACGATGGTGAATATGCCTGCAGTTCCAATGTAATGTGGCCGCAGCAGCAGATAACGGGCGCCGCCTGCGACAAACCTCAGACCGCAGCGCCAATTTTGTCGTCATGATGCGGAGAAGCGCTGAGCTACTCTTCGAGCCCGGCGGACGGCACACCGACCCATCTAGCCACCGTATCTTTGTCTTCCTCACCTCAAGAGCCATGCGACCACAGCGACGCTTGTGCTATCTTAGTCATTACATCTGTATTTGTGAAATGGTAATAAATTCACGGACGAAAGTGACGCTAAAGTAAACAATTACATTTTAGTAAGTGCTCGGTAATTTTTGGGGGCAGTGATTGGTAACTCTGTTTAATGGCATTTTTGAAAGAAGTATTTGTCTTTGTAATAGATTACTTTCTTCTGTAACGTGTACAAGTCTGGTCATTTCGCAATGATCTATAATGTCGCTTGAATACCCGCCCGTGCACACAAATAAATAAAATTATATTGGCCACATTCTCTGTAGTCATCTTTCTGTGGACATGAAACAATTATCACCAAAAGTGTGATTTTCCTAAATATCCCACTTTCTGTAAATTGATCATGATGTTCCGCTTCTTTCAAGCATCGGCAACTTATAATAAAATCAAGCTCAACATTCCTGTGCAAGAGTATGAATTACATTCCTCAGTCGAGACATTTCCACAGTCGCCCCTGAGGTTGATACGACCCATCTTCGTTGATGATTGCCAGAAACAGGCTCCAGAGTGCTTCCAACTAAACAGAGGGCACTTTTATTCATACAAATCAAAATGTACGGCAAATACTGCATATTACTTCTACTGATGTTGCATTGCTATTTACCAGCACCTGTAACACAGCTATATTCTTTAAAAGCCATGACAGCTTCTCATTTTAAAAGTTTTTATAAAAAGAAAAACAACAAAGCTTTTATATTTGGTTTACAGTATACACTCAAACGAAGGAACAGTGGGGTTACAAAACCTGATAAAAGCCCTGACAAAAGCGCAGCCTCGCCTCGATAATTCAAGGCCCATGTGGTTACCGCATAATATTTACAAAAATGTTGCACATAAAGTTTACAAGTTCACTAAGGGGAATTCAAACATGTTCAATGTCACACGTAATAACACAAACAAACACAAAACAGTGCATGTACGAGGCTAAAATTCAATTTAGCAATGCAAATCATTATGTTGTCTGCACAACAAGAGCTAAAAACAGTCATTGGTAGTTTCAAAGCATTCATTTTATATAGGTAAATCATAAGAAGGTCTCGGAAGAAGAAAACAACACAAAGGTGACGATGCTTGCATTATATAACTACTTATAGCAAACTGTTGTAACGATTAGTAAGCAGGTTACTGTTTGAATGTTCCCTAGCCAGATAATCAATTCCGGATTAGCGCTTAAGGCACGAGGCATACTAGCCGGGAGTATTTGAAAGCCATAATTTGGCCATGTCGAATCGAACTCATAGTGTTTACGTCGAAAATCGTTGGTAGTGCTGCATTTAAAATTTGTTTGCCCTAATATTTCTTAATAACTATGACTAGATTGTGTTAATAAATTGGTAATTTCTTACATATGTTAGTGGAATGATCAGGAGGCTGTGTTTTAAAATGAACTTTTTATGCTCATCATTGGTTTCCATCATTTCCCGGCATTGCAAAGGATCGCTTGTTGTTACGCCTTATCGGTAGGGCGCTGGCCTAACGTCCAATCCACCTTCGGATTCTATGGAAGAACTGAATCCAGAGGTTGACAAAATGAGGATTATTGCGCTCATTATTAGCTGGGGCTCATTTTATTGAGATAGCAATTCTACAGGCACTTGAGGTGTAATCGCGCGGTCCGTGTTGGCGCCGGCGTCTTGCTATCACGGTTTCAACGAACATGCGCGGCCCCCACGATGAGGTGTTGAAAGTCTACCTAGACGGGCACTGCACTTGGCTGCTCAAGGAACGAACTCAAATGAACGCACAGCGAAGCCAGAGCTCATGCCACTACTGGTATGAGCGTTGTGCGCATACACGTTCGCCTTTTTGCTGAGGAGAAATATGCATATCACACTACTGTGCATGGACACATGCACCACAGTGTCCTGTGGTCTGGTGGAGCTCCAGCGACACCGCTGGTGGAACTCCTAGTAACTCCAGCATTCCCTACGTACTAAACCGAACGGTAAACTTTCCTTTCGCTTCCAATACTTCGGCTTTGCTCGAAGACGTACTTTTCTTTCGTAAGGGAGTGTTTGATGCTCATAGAGGTTTTTAGCTTTAAGGGCACCTAGATCGCCAAATTTCAGGTTGCTGCCCTCAGACACAGAATTAATTATGAAATGCACTCGGAACATCTGAAAACTCTTTAAGAATACGAAAACATCTTCCGTCATGCGTCATGCGTGAGTACGTCACTCCTTGAACTATAATACATATATATGTCAAGCATAAACGTAAAGCTTTGCGCGCTAAAGTTCGGGAAGAAATATTTATTCTTGTACTAACATATTTCTGCTATACTGCTGTGCAGTTTTATATTGTTTGCTTGATGGATTTTAAATTCTAGCAGCGAACGTGAGGTACTGAGGCTAACAAATTATCCCGGGTCAACTACGACGTCTACATCATTTTCATAGATCTTCGCATTTGTGCATAGGACGCTAGATTTCTCCTCAGTAAACTCAGCAGGGGTGTCTTGTGGGCTGGGACATTTATAAGCTATGGAGTTATTCTCTCCTGCGTAACGCGAGGACCTCCGGGACTGTTTCTGGATCATGCATCTATGTGGCTCGCAGACCAGTGAAGAGAAGCTTCGATTCTTGTTCCTATACACAGGCTGGTTTATGAGGATGCCTTTCAAACTGTGAAGAATGTGCTGAGATAACATCACTTCTGTCACTGTTATCCTTTGTTTCGGTAGAACGTGGTAAAAAACGCTTGGTTTCGCTTGCTCTAAGCAAAAAAAAATTTAAAAACGTTAGCGTAGCTCGCACTGGAGGCGCAATGCTAAAGAGATCGCGGAGCTAGTCCTGGCTTTCGAGCTAGGATAATCACTATCAAGTCATCCCCAGCATTTCCGAAATTTAGTAAACATTGTCTGATTATCGATTAGCAATTAATTGGCTATCGGTTGGCGATCGCAAGGTACTGACCACGTATTTTTCTGGAAGTTTTCGGCTATAGACTTACCATGACAATCATTGTCGATGGTGTCCGCACATTTTTCCTTTTCTTTTGATGCTTTATTACTATATTGCACGTCATGCGATATGAATATTTATTTATATTGCCAACTTATTAACGCCCTAACTCAACTGCAGAGGCCATCACGTGCTGTTATGGTAGAGATGAACGGATCTTCTGAAATAATGTATCACTTGAGCTATGGGAATAGCATCTATCGCCTTGCTTATAAAACAGACAAGATTTCCATGTCAATCTCGGTGTGTCCATCTCCTCCACTGATAGAGTTCACACTACACGATTACTAAGAGATAAGTAACAGGCATAAGGTAAACTGGCGTCACGTTCCTTTACTCTCTGATTGTTCCTTATTTCTATGATATGTGCGCGGTACGAACACAACCGAAAGGAATCGTTACCGACTCAACGAAGTTTCAACACTTCTACGTCTGAACAATACTTGTCACCTAAGCTAGAATTAAAAGGAAATACGTCGCATCCATCGCGCTGGCGTTAAAATCTTCAAACTTAGCAGAGCAAAAATCGCTGCAATTAGAGTTCTTGCAAAAGTATGAAGGACCTGGAGCAGGTACTGGCTCATGAGAAGATGTCAGAATTCGTGTAAACAGCAAAAGAGATATAAACATATTGCCATTTTTGTCAAGAGAACTTTGATGATGTTTTTACTAAACGTCTGCAACTACACGGGGCGGACTTGAGCCTTTTATTCCAAAGAAACATCTATGCATTTTTTTTTTCATGCCGCACGTACGTTATTTAAGCTTGTTGAGGTTAAAATTTCTGTAGAATTCGAACTTTGCCTACTCAGGTTTAAGGTCAGCATGGATTCAAAAGGATAATATATGAGCTACCTCATATATCCAAGAAAAAAATAAGAAACAGTGAATAACTGAATAACGTTGCTATTTTTTGACATTACTGTTTATGAAATGCGGAGTTCCCTTTCCGGAAAAAAATTTTTTTACTCATCTGGTGTTATTTAGGATATATTCATAGAAAGGTACACATGTGCCACAGTTAGCCCGCTGTTTTGCAGACCGATATCCTGCGACTCATACATTAACGTTGACAGACTTTACTGCTTATTTGGTGGAAGCCCATACCATAAAAAATAAAGGTAAGCGAGAACCAGTTATTGTCAGTTATTGTCATTTGCAGGGAGCATAAACCAGCTCTTACGTGCCTGTATTGATGTATGATACCTGGTTGTGAGGTTCATGTAATCAGTTAAACAGAATAATTTGCATTCCGTCAGTCTGAGAAGGGCATTTCGTGAGTATCGATTTACACAGGCGGTCCATCACGGTCTACATTTAAGCGAGTTGCTTGTAATGTAGCAAATGCAAGAGTGTTTTGCTAGGGTAGCAGGCGTCGCATCATTAATGCGGGCATGTTGCGTTGCAATTACCCAAAAAAGTCACGTGGGCCTTAATGTGTTGACTCTTATTTGACTACGAGCAAGAAAGGATTGAAGTGCCACCTCTCTAACCTTTACGTCAATAGCGTCAATCGTGGTTTATTTTTAGGTGAGTTTCTTGCAATGTAGCAAATGAAATATAGTATATTGGTAGGGTCACACGCGTCGCCTCGCTAATGCGAGCATGTTGCATTGCAGCTGACCCAATAAGTTCACGTGAGCCTCAATGCGTTGCCATTTAGATGGCTACGAGCCACCAAGGATTGAAATCCGTGCTCCAGAACCTTTGCGTTAATCTAGAGATTACGATACCATCCACTTTCGTCTTCACTCAGAGGTCCGATGGTAGCTCTCTCTATATTAATGCGTTAGCAATTTTCGGGTACTTCACGCACTTTTCGTGGCTTATCTATCTTTCCATCTATCTATCTATCTATCGATCGATGTTTGTATGTTTAGAGGTTTGTGTCTATGTATGTTTGTATCTCATCCACATACCTGGGTCACTGGTAAGTGAGTGACCGAATGGGTAGCACTTGGGGCTGCTGTGCTGAGGTAACAAGGTTTAAAACCAACCATAAGAACAATACTGAATCAGGGTTTCTGAACGGGCTAGTTGGTATTCCATTGAAAACTTGACTTACAGCGCAAACATTAACAAAGGCACAGCAAGAGTGACGAAAGACGCTGTATGTCGAGGTGTGTTGGCTATATATGCATGTTATTCGAAATGAGATTTCAGTTGGAAGTACAGCGGTTTTCTTTCGTCACTCTAGCTTTCCCTTTGTTTATGTTTGCGCTGTAAGTCAAGTTCGCGTAGGAACAATCTGGGTCATTGAGTACGTCGTAATGTGAACATACGTGCCGTTCTTCAACAAACGTCTTTCACGCCGACATCGGCCACTATAGACGCCGGACTGGGTAGGTACTGCTGATGCATGAAACTCCTTGATGTCAACTTAGAGCAAGAGTTATGTGCCACTCAGGTCTGTGCTGGTCTACATTGAGCCTCCTTGATGCCTACTTGGTCACTTGGTATGTGTCAGTAATGTGTGTGCCGCTCGTCAAGGAAAGTCTTGGACGCCAACTTGGGCTTCTAAGTTTGTGCCACTGGGAATGTGTCACTCTACAATGACGAAAATATCTAAGTTTCTACGATGATGAGGCAGAAACCAGTCCACGTCGCATAGGTTTCCCAACAACAACAACACGACGCATTAGCAGGCTGCGCCAAAAATGCACAGCGTATGTGCCGCTTTTCAATGAACGCCTTTCATGCCAACGCTTCAGCGAGCTGCACCATTCATGCACTGCGTATGTGCCGCTCTTGAATAAACCTCTCGCCTACATTGGTCACTACGTGCAAGTGAGTGTGTGACCGAGCGAGGGAACAATACTGAGCGATCGCAGGCACTGGCGCTGCCACGCGGATGCCATGCGCGGAATTCTTGGCAGTGCCACAAGTTGGTGCAGCGTGTCCAGAATGAGTGAGACATTCTTATTGCTCGTAAGGGGTGGCACCGGAGCTCCGGTACCGCTCGTAGGCATCCTGGGAGCCCGATGTCACCCCAAAGGGCAGGGGTTAGTAGACGAAGCGCCTTGCCGCTTCGGCTGCCAGACGGACAATGTTGGCCTGTGCCGCCGGAACTTCGCTGTGAAGCGCGGTCTCCCACGCTTCTTCGTCCTTGAATAAATAATATTCCGGGGAGTAGCTGCACCCCCATAGGATATGCCCTGAAGTTGCTATTTTATCGCAGAATGTGCAGAATTGGTTCTCCGGATTTCCCGTTTGCGTAAGGTATCTCCATCTGGGAGACATGTGGTTCTTGGCTTGCAGGCGGAGCCAGGTGACTGTCTCGGCGGACGTGAGGGACCTATCCGGGAGTGGATATGTCTTGCCTCCTAATCTATAGTGCTCTGTGACCTCGTGGTAGGTCGCGAGATTCTCGACCTTAAAAGTGAAGTTGAGACCGCCTTCCCCCCCCCCCCCCCCCGGATAATGAGCGCTCGGGCGATGGCGTTGGCGGCTTCGTTTCCTGTTATGTTGTAGTGAGCGGGGGCCCAGGTTATGGTGATCCCTCTGTCGTTGTTTCCTTTCGATATTATGCTGTAGGCGTAGTCTGCTATTTTTCCTCTGCAGAAATTTCTTACTGCCGATTTACTGTCGCTAACGATCACCCTCGCGTCCGTGCTAACGCAAGCCAGGGCGATCACTGCTTCCTCCGCTGCCGTGGCGTCTACTCCGCTTGTATATATCGCGCCCTGTTCTACCCCGGACCCATCGACTACCACTGAGACGGAGCTTCAGTCTCCGCCAAAGGCGGCGTCCGTGAAGGCAACCGTCTCAGGTAGCATTCTGCTTAGCTTTGTTGTCAAGTGTTTGGCTCTGTGCTGGCGTCTTTCCTGATCGTGTTGTGGATGCATGTTCTTAGGTATCGGTGCGACCATGAGGGCTTTCCTAATTTTGGACTTAATGTGGAACGTCTGGTATTTAGTTCCTCTGTTCGCTTGTAGTCCTACCCAGTTTGGAATCTGCTGTGTTGTCTCGGTTAGACTCAGGCATTCGAGTTGTGCCGTTCTCGGCTCTTCCGCTAACTCCTGCCATGTGTTATACACCCCCATTCTCTCTAGTGCCTCAGTTGAGGTCGAGATTGCTAGTCCCATTGCACGTTTCGTGAATTTCCTTATTATTACGTCTAAGTTGTTTCTTTCTGCTTTTTGATGTTAAAGAATGAGGTTGAGTAGCAGATCCGACTCAAGATGAAGGCCCGGACCAGCCTTAACTTGTTCTTCTGCTTTAGCCCTCTGCCTCTGGCCGAGTTTCAGAAGCACGCGTGAGGAGTCCTGTTGCTGCATGCCGCGTAATTCGGCATTCGCACGCATCGGCAAGCCATGCATTTCGGACGCTATGCGCTCGCTTCACGGTGGCCGCAAGTGTTCTTAGGTAAGCACGAAAGAGGAGTCCCGCTGCAGTACAGGCCTCGTACACAACTCGTTTCGACGGTGACAATACCTAGTGTCATTATAGTGATTCAGTGCTCATGCATTACCGTCGACAGTCATCGCCGGTTGCACACTTGGAAATGCACCGTCGCACATCATCGCGTTGCTGCTTTCGCAGTTCAGCTTCTTCGGCTCGTTTTCGACGCTTACCTGCCTCTTCGCGCTCTCGTGTAGCAGGATGAGACTCGCACCAACGACGTTTCTCTTAGACTTTAGGCTCTATCCTCTCAGTAGGGGATTGAAACGTATCCTGGGCTGTGTTGTATGGGTGATTTCAATGAAAGTATGCACTGTTCGCTTCACTTTGCTGAGCGCTTGTAGCCGCAGTCTTACAGGCGTATGAGCTATTGCATTTTTTGCTTGCTCCCGAGGGTGCGTCTCATTGTGAAGGAAACATAGTAGTAGTAAATAACTTTATTGCGGTCCTGATAAGCTAGGCAGGGGGGGGGGCTGTTAGCGGTTGGCTAGTCCCATGTCGGAACAGAGAATCCGTGCTTCTCCCCACGTTCACGGGCCCTATGGATAGCCAGGAGCTGGACGTCTTGTCTGGGGTCTGTGATGGCCTTCGTCTAGTCTTCTTCTTGGTTACAATCATGTAACATAGATAACTCCCAGAGCATGTGACTGAATGAGTAAAATTCAGTGCCACAATCTGGGAAGAATGGAGCAATGTAGGGGTGAAGGGTCGCGCAGGGTCGTGGGCTATCTCATTGGGGTTAAGGTGACCCGGCAATACGCCTGGTCCCATGTAAGCTGGGAACCAGACTATGTGATGAATAATGTCTCAGGGGGATTTGCCGTTGAGAATCGTGGGTACGTGCCTATTTGGCTATCAATCCCGTTTCGAACGCTCTAATTGCCGCTCGGGAGTCCGTGCACAACGTAGTGCGTGATGGGTCAAGTAATGCGAGAGCTATAGCAGCCTGTTCCGCCACGTAGACCAACGAGGTCTTCAGCGAAGTTGCCGAGAAGAGTTCTCCCCTGTCATTGAATACTGTAACGCAGTAGTGACAGTGAAGAGAACAGTCGTAAAACTGTGTATGGCGAAACTGATTGTTTATTGGGCGAACCTGTGCCCACAAAAGCAAGCTTCACTCGAAGCACAACGATAGCGGCGAACACAGTCGGTGATCGTCGAGAGTCTGATGAACGGCGAAACGCGTCGGCTTTCATATATGAGTCATCGAAGGTTCCAGATTGATCACTGGTACCTGCGTGTCTTCCAGGAAGTTCTAGAGAGTTCGCATCGCTCATACAATCAAATTGCATGAGCGTCGGTGACAAGAGACAACAGATAGAAGCATCGATAACCTTAGAGAAACTTCCGATACATGCAGGCGCGTCCTGTGCCTAGCGATAACGTTTAACAGCCGGTGAAAAGCGGTCACCGGTGAAAGGATAAACGTGTATACGTGTCAATACCCTCCCCTTAAAAAGCATCGTTCCGATGCTACAAACACGAAAGCGAAAACAAAACCACAAGTACAAAGAAAACAAAACAAAACAAAGCCACAAAGTATCTAAGTTCGTAAGCGGGCCCAGAAACGCTTAAGACACACAATGTGGAGGACTTCAAGTCGTGCCCGGCGCCGCTATGATTGCGAAATGCCGTCTGGCACACCTCATAGTCCAGTGCGCCAATACGTCGGATCATCTTATATGGTCCGAAGTAGCGATGTGACAGTTTCTCGCTATGTCCTCGTCGGCGTATCGGAGTCCAGACCGAAACACGGTCGCCGGCCTGGTACTCGAAGATTGTAGTGTCGGCGGTCGGTCCTCTGCTGATTCTTGATGCGCAGGTGGGCGAGCTGTCGACCTTCTTCGGCACACTGCAAATAGGTGTCAAGGTTGAGATTTTCTTCATCGGTGACGTCCGGCAGCATGGCGTCAATGGTCGTTGCTGGGTTCCTTCCGTAGACCAGGTTGAACGGCGCCATGTGCGTAGTTTCTTGCACGGCCGTGTTGTATGCGAAGGTCACGTACGGAAGGATGGCATCCCACGTCATGTGTTCGACGTGGACGTACCTTGCCAGCATGTCGGCGATTATCTTATTTTGGCTCTCGGTGAGGCCAATCGTCTGCGGGTGGTAGGCGTAGGTGTGGGAATGGATTGTCTGGCTGTATATATCGCAGGTTGGCTTGAGTTAGTTCTGCCGTAAAGGCCATACCTCTGTCGCTGATGAGGACTTCTGGGGCACCGTGACGCAGGAGGATGTTCTAAACGAAGAATCGGGCCACCGTGGCGGCACTGCCTTTGGGCAAGGCTTTTGTTTCGGCGTAGCGGTTGAGGTAGTCCGTAGCTACGACGATCCATTTATTCCCGGACGTCGACGTCGGAAAAGGCCCCAGTAAGTCCATCCCGATCTGCTGGAACGGTCGGTGAGGTGGCTCGATCGGCTGTAGAAGTCCGGCTGGCCTCGTCGGCGGTGTTTTGCGTCGCTGACAGTCTCAGCATGTCCTTACGTAATGGGCGACGTCGGCAGAGAGGCGAGGCCAGTAGCATTTTTCTTGTAACCTCGCGAGCGCGCGGGGAAAAACCGAGGTGTCCAGCCATTGGGTCGTCATGGAGAGCTTGCAGAGCCTCTGGACGCAATGCTGAGGGTACCACGAGAAGGTAGTTGGCACGGAGAGGCGATAAGTTCTTCATTAGGCGAATGTCGTTTTGCAAAAAAAAAACGACGCCAATCCTCGCCTGAACACCTTCGGCACAACGACGGTCTTGCCTTCCAGGTAGTCTACAAGGCTCCTTAGTTCCGGGTCGGCTCGCTGTTCTTGGGCGAATTCGTCAGCCCTGATGGGTCCCAAGAAAGTGTCGTCATCCTGGTTGTCCTATGGCGGCGGTTCGACGGGGGCGCGAGACAAGCAGTCGGCGTCAGACTACTACGCACAATAGCGGGACGCTGCGTCTTGGAACGTCTTGGATATTCCGTACGGAAGACCAGCGCACTGACCAAAATCCCAACACGAATACAAGAAACTATGCACGTCTCAACGATTCCCAGGAACATGCACCCAAACTTCCACATCGGACGGAGACAAGCGCGAGCGCAGGCGCTCGCGAGAAAGTATGGAAACCACCCCAATGTCTTTTACGTAGACGCGGCCAGCACGGGAAGAAGCACCGCATTCGTCACCAGCGTAGTCGACAATCACGGGACCGAAATAAATGCATCGTCGGTTTCCAGAGTGAGCGCTGCGGAGGCAGAGGAACTAGCGATAGCGTTAGCCATCACGACGAGACCGCAGTGGGATTGCGTCATAGTTCTTGCGGACTCTCAGACGGCATGCATAAATTACTCCAGGGCCTAAATTTCCAGGGCTTCACATCGCAATCTGAATGGAGCGCACCAGCTGCCACCATACATACAAATCGTGTGGACTCCGGGGCATGAGTCCTTACGCGGCAATCAGCAGGCACACGCCTACGCCCTATCGCATGCACACCGGGAACCGCGAGATGACCGCGCCAAGCAGTTCTAACCAGAGCCCATACCATTGACCTACACTCACATCCTACAACACTATCACCTTTCACGAAGAACACTACCCCCACCTCATAATGCTCTGACGCGAGAGGAAGCCGTATTATGGCCAAAAGTCCAAACAAACACATATCCACATTTGAGTCTTTACCACGCCATACACCCTGCGCTGTATTCCTATAAATGTCCACACTGTGATCAATGTGCAACACTTTACCACATGGCATGGGCTTGCGCAAACACACCACAGCTAACACCCATAACACACCCCACCACACGGCAATGGGAGGCAGCGCTGTCCAGCTCCGACTCGACGGACCAGCTCAACCGGGTGAATCGAGCGACAAGGGCAGCTAAGGCCGCTGGACTCCTGGAATGAGGGGACCACCCACTGCAGAGCAGAGGAGCTACCTACGCTCGCGTGCCATTTTTATTAAAGTTTATTCTCTCTCTCTCCGAGTGCTTTCGCCCGGACTTGTAAACGATGGTGATGTCGAATGCTTGAAGTCTCAGACTCCATCGTGCGAGGCGACCTGAAGGATCCATCAAATTAGCTAGCCAACAGAAGGTGTGGTGTTCACTCACAACTTTGAAAGGCCCGCCATAGAGGTAGGGGCGAAACTTTGATGTAGCCCAGATGATGGTGAGGCACTCCTTTTCTGTGGTGGAATTTGCTTCCGCCATAGATTGCGAGCAGCTAGCGTAACTTACAACCCTTTCTAGTCCGCCAGTCCTCTGCACAAGCACGGCGACAAGTCCTACGCGAAATGCGCAAGTATTGGCGGCGCTTGCACGCGTTGCGTCAGCTCTTCAAATGCTTCGACTTGCGGCGTCTCCCACTTGAACTCGACGTCGGCCTTCGTGAGGTACGTCAGTGGCTCGGCGATCAGTGAAAAGTCCTTGACCAAGCGCCTGTAATAGGCGCACAGTCCAAGAAATCTACTCACTGCCTTCTCTTCGGCGGGCGGAGGAAAGTTAGAGATGGCCGCAGTTTTCTGGGGGTCAGGGCGCACTCCAGACTTGTTGATGACGTCGCCCGAAAACAAGAGTTCCTCGTATGCGAAGCGGCACTTTTCTGGCTTTAACGTGAGTCCGGAGGTTTTGATCGCTTGAAGAACTGTTCCAAGGCGCCGCAGGTGTTCTTCAAAGCTTGAGGCAAACACAACGACGTCCTCCAAATAGACGAGGCAAGTCTGCCACTTCAAGCCTGCCAGTACTGTATCCATGACGCGTCGGAAAGTCGCAGATGCCGGGCTAAGACCAAACGGCATGACCTTGAACTCGAACAGTCCGTCTGGTGTTATAAACGCAGTTTTCTCCCGGTCCTTCTCGTCGACTTTGATTTGCCAGTAGCCGGTTTTGAGGTCCATGGACGAAAAATACTTTGCGTTGTAGAGTCGATCCAAGGCGCCGTCAATCCGTGTGAGAGTGTATACGTCTTCGAGATTTTGTTGAGGCGACGAGAATCGACGCAGAAACGTAGGGTTCCATCCTTCTTCACTAACACCACAGGGGACGCCCACGGACTCTTGGACGGCTGGATGATGTCGTTGCGTAGCATTTCGTCGACTTGTTGCCTTATGGCCTCGCGTTCGCGCGCCGAAGCTCGGTACGGGCTCTGAAGGAGTGGGCAAACATAGTCGTCGGTTATGATGCGGTGCTTCAGACAGGGGTTTGTAGAAATTTTGACGACGACGAGAAGCAGTCCTTGTATTGCAGAAGCAGAGCTTTCAGCTGTTCTTTCTTATCAATGGGAAGGTTCTGATTCACGTCGAAAGTTGGCTCAGGTACTAAAGTCGTCGTTGCAGGTGCACTAGAATCCGTGAAGGCGAAAGCACTGCTGGCTTGTACCATTTCGCCAATGTATAGGCGACCGTGGTGCCTTTGTTAATGTGCTTGTATTCGTGGCTGAAGTTCGTGAGCACCACTCTTGCTTTCCCTTCACGTAGCTCAGCAATACCTCTAGCGACGCAAATTTCACGGTCGAGCAGTAAGTGATGATCCCCGTCGATGACGCCCTCCATATCGGCGGGCACTTCGGTAGCGCCGGAAATCTATACGCTGGAGAGAGGCGGAACGGTGACTTGTTCTTCTAGCAGATTCAAGGCATGGTAACTGATGTTTCCATCCGCTGGTATCGCGTTGTGCGTTGAAAGCGTTATCGACTTGGACTTTAAGTCGATGACTGCACCATGTTGGTTTAGAAAGTCCATGCCTAGGATGACGTCTCTGGAGCCGTGCTGCATGATTACGAAGCTCGCCGGGTCCGTGCGATTGTTAACCGTCACTCCAAGCTAAACCTTTCGACAGAATTACCTGTCTGGTTGGGAAAATTGATTAAGAATTAGAGATTGACTCCAAGCAAATAAGGAAATTTACTAGCCCGACGTCTCGGAACCAATTCAGCTCCTCCTTCAGGGGGTATTCTTCGGAGGTGGCGGTGTGCCGCTTTTAAAAGGTCCTTTGACGCTCTCTCCCCCTTCCTCTCCTTTCTTTCGATGGACATTTTAAAAGCGGCACACCGCCACCTCCGAAGAATACCCCCTAAAGAAGGAGCCGAATGTGTTCCGAAACGTCGGGCTAGTAAGTTTCCTTATTTGGTTGGAGTCAATCTCTAAGTATTAATTATCCGTCACTCGCGCTGTGCAGATTCCAGCCGGCATTATTAGGTGGCTTCCCGCTGTCCGGACATCGAGTCCTTGCCAGGCCGTTTTCACCCTCTTCAACTTGGCGGCGAACGGGCCACTGAAGACGGAATAGTCGGCGCCAGTGTCGACGAGAGCGGTGACGTTATGACCATCGATGAGCACGTCTAGATCGGTAGACCGGCGTCTGGCGTTGCGGTTAATTCGTGGCGTCGGATCACGGCTGCGTCGGCTTGCTCTGCTGCTGCTACGTTGCATCGGAAGGTCTTCTTTTCTGCGGCGAAGTGCTGTCAAGGCTGTTGCTAGGCGGCATGCTGATATCTCGTTGTGATGATTCGCGAATCGTCGTCGTCGGCGGCGGCGGAGGATCTTCGGCATTGCGTCGTACAGCAACCGCACCTCCGTCGGTTGCTGCTTTTAGTTTCCCGGGTAAGGCCTCAGAGATCGGCCCCGGGTGGGACCGGTGCACTGACGGCGATGCGGCGAGATGTAGCGGCGCGGTGACGGCGAGCGTGAGGGTCGTCGTGGTTGCCAGTGGGCTCCGGCGAGGTAGTCGGCGATGTCACGTGGTCGCTCGGCAAGCTGTGGACGTGGCGCGTTGACGGCAAACCCTCGTAGGCCTATCTCGTGGTATGGGCATCGGCTGTAGACATGGCTGGCTTCCGCGCAGGGATAGCAGAGAAGGTGGTGGTCGGGGGCACGCCAAATGTCCGTCTTCATCTGGTAGCTGCGCTATGCGACGGGCGGGCGTGCAGGTGGCGGCGGCGGTGCATGACGGAACTGCGGCGTTAAGGGGCCGAACTTTCCGAACTTTCTTTCCTTCAGACATGTCATGGTCGGCGTGGCGGAAGAGGCGAGTGATCTCCTCCGTGAAGATCGCGAAGTTCTCGTCCGGCAATTGCACTCTGGTTTCTAAGAGAACTTCAGCCCTTTCCTTTCGTACGACACTCGTGAAGGTCCTCACGAAGTTCTCACGAAATAGGTCTCAAGTCACCAGGGCAGTTCTTAAACAAGGTCCGAACAGCGTCATCCAACGAAGAATAGACAAGGTGCAGCTCGTCATCGTCGCTCCATTTGTTGAACGCCGCGGTCCGCTCGTATGTCTGCAGCCAGGTACAGGGTCCTCAGCCGATGATCCACGGAAGGGTGGAGGCTCCCGAAGTCGTTGCAGCAGGATTGCGGACGCTGGGGCTGCCATTGGGGTCGTTTACTTGGCCTTGATCGCTGTAGGCTTCTTGGGAAGAAATTCGTACTCTGGCAGAAATCCTTGCTGCCTACGGCTTGCTCGCTGGTCCTTGGTGACGTTGGTGCTGTGCTCCGGTTTCGGGCTTGGATCGCGGCTTTGCGGGAGTGTTCGCTGCATGAACGCACTAGCACCTCCACCAGATGTCACGTAGTAGTGACAGTCAAGAGAACTGTCGTAAAACTTTGTGTGACGAAACTGATTGTTTATTAGGCGAACCAATGCCCACAAAAGCAAGCTACGCTCGAAGCACAACGATAGCGGCGAACACAGTCGACGATCGTCTAAAGTCTGATCAGTGGCGAAACGCGCCGGATTTTATACATGAGTCATGGAAGGTTTCAGATTAATCCTTGGTACCCGCGTGTCTTCCAGAAAGTTCTAGACAATTCGCGTCGCTCATACAGTCAGATTACATGAGTGTCGCTGACAAGAGACAACGAATAGAAGCATCGATAACGTTCGAGAAACTTGCGATACATGCATGCGCGTCCTGTGCTTATAGCGATAACTCTTAACAGCCGCTGAAAAGCGGCCACCGGTGAAAGGATAAACATGTAAACGTGTCAATATAGCTACGGAAAACTTGTTGGAGCTGGCGTGTCGCACCGCGTCGACAAAGGGCTCCGTTGCGGATAAGTTCTTTAAGAAAGCCCCAGCCCTCGCCAAACATCGAGCTTTATTATGTTGTGGGTGGACGTTTCTTGGAAAAGGGTCTACAATAAAAGAATTGTTTGTTTATCAAGTTACGTGATCTCTTACTGATTAAAGCTAGCACGTAGGCCTGCCGCATCCAGCAGTCTTCGGCCTGCTTTGGAGGTTGCTAATCTAATATTTTGTGCTGCTCTTTGTGTTTTATTTACTCAGAAGTGGTGTTGTGTACTCCCAACTTCATAAGTTTCCCTGTGCTAGCCGTGATTGGAACGCCGAGCAGCTTTTTGACACTTTTGCGCATGAGCGTGTCTAATTTTTCTCTCTCCGTTTTGGTCGAATTGAGGGCCGCGACTATGTAAATGACATGATTCATGAGGAAAGCATGGTGAGCCCTAAGGTGTATACCTTCACCTATGTCGCCTTTCTTGTTGGACACTCTCATAATTAATCTGAGAATGTTCTCCTGTTTTCTTGGTGAGATGGGCTATAGACTTAGCGTTGCAGCCCTTTGAGTCTAATATGAGTCTAATTAAAACCTTAAGATTTTGATAGAGTCTACTCTAGGTATGGTATGCCCATCCCAGGTACGAACGCTAATGGGCACCTGATTGAGTGGGTTGAGTAACTTATCACATCGCCTAGCCTTTCTGTACAGCAGGAGTTCCGACTTTCCAGGCGAGAGTGCCAGTCCCGTACCGTCCAGGAAGACTGTAACATCTAGAACCTCCTGTAGAGCTTGTTCAACCGTCGCCTCCGACCTTCCGGGACATCAGATTGTGATGTCGTCAGCATATAATACATAACCTACATAAGAAATTGTTGCAAGGCTTTGCGACAATTTGCGCATTGCTATATTGAACAGAAGTGGCAAGATAACTGACCCTTGGGGAGTGCCCCTCCTTCCAAATGTGAGACTCCGAGACTGATTGCCTCAAGTTTATGACCGCCTTCCTGCTTTCGAGGAAGGATTCAACGAAGGGGAAGAATTTAACTCCTAAGTACAAGACCGATATCTCCTTAAGGATATAGTGATGTGTAATTGCATCCAAGGCATTGGATAGATCCAGTGCAAGGACCCCTTTTACATCTTTGCGTTGGGAGTCTATGATGCGTGTTTTCCGCAGGAGCATGCCATCCTGCATGGAAAGCGAGGGCCTGAAACCCACTATATTGCACGGGTACAGCTGATTCCGCTTAAGATGTCTCAATATCCTGTTATGCACTGCATGTTCCGCTACCTTGCTAATGAAAGAAGTAAGGGAGATAGGACGGAGGTTCTCCAAGCTGGGTGATATATCTGGCTTGGGGATTGGGACCACTGTGGCCTTGTTCCAACTGTTGTTGCCAACACCCTCCTCCCATACCCTTTTTATCTAATTCAATAAGGCATGAATGGTTTGTCGTCCAAATTTCTCAAGATTCGGCTTGTCACTCCGTGGGGGCCTGGGGCAGACCTTCCGTTAAGATTATGTAGCACTTCCCTGATCTCAGCTTCTGAGAAGGGAGCATCCAGCTCTTAGGCAGGCACGCCCTCATACCGAAGGTAGGAAGAACTTGAGCTTTGGCCAAGTGTAAAGTATTTGTTGGCTAGTTTCCTAAATAGGGAGGCGTCTGAGAAGCCCTCCATTTTCTCCTTATTAATAAGTTGGTCTATGGCTAGTCTCTGATTACCGTTGGATTGTCCATCGTCTAGGAAATGTTTGAAGAGGCTTCATTTGCCTCATTTGCGCATTTTTCCGTTCGCGTCCTCAATGTGCCTATTGAGCCTCCGATTGAGTCTTTTTTGTTTTCCATCTCTCGAGGAGAGAGCGTTTGGCTTCTAGGAGGTGCGCTAACCTTGCATCCTTCCCCTGGGGTATAAATTTCTAGTGACTATTTCCTTGGTGGCCTTCTCGACATCCTTCTGGATCTGTACAAAAAGTTCACTGAAGGTGTAGTATACTGCCTCATGTTCAACTCTTATTTTCCTAAAGAGGTCCCAGTCTGCGTATTTGTAGGTGTTGGGGGGAAGTTCTATTATTTCTATCATGAGTTCTAATATGTAGTGGTTGCTCCCCAAGTTCTCCTTAAGTTGGGACATTTGGCCGCCGCATTTCTAGTGAAGCTGAGATCAGGCGTGGTGTCTTTTGCGAGCGAGGTTATTCGTAGGTTAATCGTAAGTATATCGAGGTTAATCGTAGGTTATTTTAGTATTGGTAATAATCTCAGGCCATCTGCGCAACATGCCTAATACCTTACTTAGTTCATTTTGAAAATAATCACTCTTTTAGACCCTATAGCAGTAAGTTCATGAAAGATGACACCTAAAGTTGTAGCTGCAGCGAAAAGTGCCATTTTTGTGTCATACAATGTGAGGCGCAGAGCTGAGATCACAGAGCGCTGTCTCAGCGTTAAATAGTAGCGCCTTTGTTTTAGAGCAATTCCCCTGCTAGAGAGTACTTGACTATCAAGGTATATATTTTCCTTATTATTTCGTCATCCAAATTTATTAGTACATCTTCCATTAGTTCATTCAAAGAATAAGCTGGTATCATCTGCACAAGTAGTATAGTTAGTCGAATGATCAATATCCGCAATAATTTATGTATATAATTATTACAAGTGGCCCACATATGCTGCCTTGACGCACACTTTGGTGAAGTAATTTTAAATGCAATAATTTTCTGCTTATTGATACTCACTGCTTGATGTCGGTTATATAGTTATATAACTTCTAATGATGGTGATATAATTTCGTCCGTTTTATGGTTAATTGGGTCGAAAGCGTTTGATAAATCTAGGAATGGTCGCAATTTCGTTTGCTTGCCTCTGTTTGCCAAAATTACATCTTTTTCTTCAAGAAGAGCAGTTTGAGTTGAACAGCCTGATCTTGACCCTTATTGAAGTGGTGTAAGCATAATATACCTTATCAATAAATCAGTCATTCTAAGGAGACTAATTTTTTTGAAGCTATAGAAAACGGCGAAAAAATTGAGATTCGGCTGTAGTTACCTAAGTTGCCTCTTTTTCCCCTTTTGAGCCTGATATTACACTTGCTATTTTAATCTGTAAAGGGGAAGTACCACAGGTTAATGCCGTGTTGCAAATGTGATTGAGGCGGGTGGTGAGATGGTCAATAACAAATGGTTTATTTTTAATCGGTTTATATCTGCACCTTTGGCTCACCTCAAAATTTTCAATGCATTAACAACATCAATGTTACTAGTTTCATGAAGATACAAAGATTACATGAGTGCACTGGGACAAGTACACTTAGGTGTCCAAATAATAAGTGTTTTAAATAAGGATAAAAAGGAATAAATAAATTTATACGCTAAGGTTTCCCATAAATATTTCATTACCCGCCTTATGCTCGGCTATGGTACAGATGGTTAGCTATCAAATATAGAGTAGTGATATTCGGGTTTAGCTTGTTTCGGCAATTTAGTATTTTCGTATATTTAAACTCATTCAATGCCTCGGGGTCACGCCTATTCAAAAACAGCTGGTTACAACCTGCTCTTTTCATTTATCATTGTGATTAGCTTGAAGGAGATCCATCGTTAGTGAACACATTTTACTTTTTTTACCAGCTTGTATGGAAAATAATTTTCCGTACTCAGCACACATGTTATAGAAACGATCGTACGCTCAATCAGGTCATGGAATATGTTGCCCTCAGCTCAATGAACTTATTTTGCCACGACAGAGCATATGTCAAGACATTTTGACTTTATGTTTATCAAATATGTACTCGTGTTTCATTTCACTGCGTACCTCTGTTAGGTTACTCCAGCAGCAATTAGGTCGATTGGCAAATGATCGCCAATACTGATACTAATCAGACCATGGTGTAGTACTAAGTACAGTTTGTTCTAAGTATACTTTGTATCAAGCTTGCGGTACTAGCTGTAATGCGTGTTGGTGTAGCTAAACATTTGATAGACTGCTCAACAGGTAAGTTTGTTTGTTTGTGAGTACGTCGATGTTTAGATCACTTCCTGATATTAATTTTAAGTTGATATCATTACCAACCAATATTAGTCATCGAAAATGGAAAAAAAAACAAGGTGATGCTGCCGTATGGAGGTCTGAACACAAAAGAGAAAATAATGTTTTCAAATATTAAACACACAACTTCAAAGTTTTGAAATCCTCGAGGCCATTTATCCGGATACTCAGCTGGTATCGGTTTCCACTCATATGCATGTGCGTATGAAGTGTCAGTTTGCATTAGGACAGAAAATATTCAGCTGAATTCATCAAAAGATGTCACGACTTGTCTTTTTTAGAAAGGACTGAGTGCTTGTTCAGATGAAGGAAGCTCACATGTCGATAGACGCTGGTAGGCTGCACTCGTACCTTATTGAAAGTGAATGGTGCACTTCAGAGCCATTTAGATGGTAAAGTATTAGCTGTGCAAAGATAAGCATTGCAGTATAGAAGTAGTACATTGAATATAAGAATCAGTAAAATGATGTGCATTCAAGGCCAACTGCTGAAGAGAATATCACCAAGAAATTTAACTTTTCACTAAAATGACCCCTTCAACTGCACCACTATAGCAGGGATGAATAATAAAGTGGAACACCGATGCACGGCACACTGTGAACCTGCAATATTGATCAAAATGATAAGGTTCATGGATAGAACTTGTGTCTCGAACAGCTGTTTAGAGCACTGATACATAAAGACACAGTCATGGGCATTGGCTCCTTATGAGACCACAGTATTTCGGGAAACTTATGTGGTTGTGCTCAAAATTTCAAAACGACCAAAATACCAGCTAGTTCTTTGAATGTTATTCCGTTATTATATCTATCGGCAGCATTACGTAACTGGTGTCGAGTATAAACAGCGGCTTATTTATAGAACCTTCCCAGTCCGACTCACGGGCAGGCAACGTATAGGACAGGCAATTTTTTCAGATTTGCTCACCAGGTTCTTTCTCTTTGTCCGCCCAAACATACTTCCATTGTTTTCTCGTCTCATTCATCAAACTTTACCTAGCAGTGCCTCAGTTTCCACACATAGGTACTCATTGACACACAAACGATTACAATCTTCAAAGCCCAGGGCGCCGCTGTTAAATAGCGCTTCGCGCCGCAGATAGTACTCGGTCTTGTGCAGACCTAGTTGAAAACCTAACCATGAAGTTTAGTTCATTTTTACCATTAGAAGGAACGTCCCGTATTAGATCAGTGTTGTTGTCAGCGACACTTGTGCCTGTTGATGTGGCAACTTGTCCAACGCTTATTATCAGTTCTTTAACCTTAAGGTTGATGTTTCTGCTGAACTGTTTTAACTCTACAATTTATCTCTTTGCTTGCCCAGTGGACCAGTTTCTCTTTTACATGGCTAAATTATAGCCGGCACTGCAGTGAGCTCGCGACAATACGAGTGAACATCTTTTCTTTTTTTTATTCTTCGAAGCCATCATCCGTAGAGCCAATGGATTCAAGAATGGCTCCAAGCTCATTGCGAATCTCTCGATTGGAGTTTGATACCCTACTAACTTCATTTATGGTGCCCGTAGGTAACGCCTCAGGTTTAGCCGTCAAGTCCACCATCTCTTTCGATCGTCATTCCTTAAAAATTGGAGGACGCTTAAGCTTCGCTTTTAAGAGTGGAACGCGATAGCATTCAAAGATCCCTGACTGCTTCTCACGCTTCCCGACAACTGCAGCTTAAGCAATCATAATGGTTACCGGGAAACACTCGTGGCGAACGCTATGCACGAATGCGAGCTTTCTGGTAGAAACGCGGCCTCTCTCGTGGGGCGTTCCCGGAGATTGTGCACAGCCGCGCCAAAAAAAATAAAAAATAAAAACAACGACATAATTTTCAGCTTTCCGTTTTTTCTTTGTACTTTTGTTATTTCAGTCTGAGAAGATATAACATAAGAAGCATGCGCTGTGGGTGTTTTGTTTCATGACATCTCGTTTGTGCATTGTCATTTTCAAAATTCCGAGGAATAGCTTTGCCAGGAAGGCAAGACAAGGCATTACCAACATTAACGATAGAATGGTGTGGCAATATAACCCGCATATGCTGCATGTCATATAAGAAGGCGTGACATATACATGTACCTAAATATTTTCGGAGGGCCTGCGTGGTTGGGGACGATTTTCTCGGCCGCCGACGCCGGCGCCGGATTTCCTGCGACACGGGGCCCTTAACTGGTCTCGCGTTAATAGTCTCTGGCTGCTTTTCAGCAGTCGACTTAGCGACATTGCACTGGCATCCAACGCCTAAATATCATTAGTTTAAAGCGTGCACTGATTTTGTATACGGGGTGATAAAGCCTAAGTTTTAAGAATAAAAAAAAATCCTGCTGCAGATATAATAAAGTTCATTGTCTGTCTGTCTGCTGCAGACAACATAATTCTAGTCCTCGAACTAAATTATTCACAGAAGCGGAAATTCCTTGCAAGAGAAATAATGCACATACTCATTTCATTAGCAAGAATTTCCTATTCACTTCCTAAATAACTACTTTACGGCACACATTCCAATTTACAATTTGCATTCCGTATCCAGTGGGAATGAATGCGCAGAATTACACCAGTTTGGAGATATGCGCCTGTAAACTCGCCGTAAGGGTGCGCTCTTGTTCCACTTACATAAAAAAATGCTTTTTTGAAGCGCTGAAGCACAAAAGTAATTGGAATGCCTGCTGCAGATATAATAAAGTTCATTGTCTGTCTGTCTGCTGCGACAACAGATTAGATTGAATATCACAGACATGTATTTGGTCTAAGTTTTGAGAAATATCATCTCAAAATTGGTGTCCTGTAGATTCAAGTGGATTCGTCTTACAACCTCATCGGCTACAATTTGCAAGTTGCATTTAGCCGTAAAGTAAATGATAAAGCAGGTGATGAGAGAAGTTTTGTTAATTAGTTAAATATATGTTTCATAATTCAATTAAAGTTCAATTCACAGCCAGAATTAAGTTAAAGTTTAACGCTTCTCTTACGATGCGATATGTCATATGAGGCAATGGCAATGCTTAACCCTCTCGGAGGTTATCAACAATGCCGCAAAACAACGCCTCAAGCGAATGCTTTGCGCTGTGCGTTCCGTGTACTACGCAGACAAACGGCAGCGGTACACTCAAGGTAACCTTTACCACCCATTCACCACTCTCGTATGGGACTAGACGCTAACAAAATTCAACATTCGCCGTCACCATCACCGCTAATTATCCTCAGTCAAAGCAAACAGCAAAAAAAAAAAAAGCTTCGCTTACATTCATTCCCACAGTGCGTGAGATCCACATAATTTTATTATGACATTTATGGGCACTTGGAGCGGCATGAAAAAATATAAATCTCTTCTTTACACGCCAATCATTCCAAACCATTTTAACACCAAATGTTTCGTTTGTGTAAGCTTTACATTCAATATCATAACTCATGTGTTAACATATCGAACGGTTTACTTTTCAGGTGCGAAAAAATGGTACATACAAATATTGCAGCCCTCATCATTTCACTAGCAATGGGTATGTAATCCTTTTATCAACAACTTCAATAGAGACCGCATTGTATTGTTTTAATAGAAAATAATGCTGAACTCCTTAGTATGCGGCTGTAAAAACCTAATAAGTGATACGTGCTTCAATATAGGTCAGAATATATGCGCGAATCAATAGGTTTATAGATTTGCCATGCCAAAAATGAATATCATCAGCAACAAGTACTTCGCCTAATAAGGAGAGCTATGGAAATGAATGACAGAGAAGAACCAAAAGGATACCATATAAGGCGTCATAATGTTTTCTCCAACAAATACTTCGCATGGTTAGGACAATAAACAAATCTGTGACTTGTTGATGTGTTATAAATTGCGGAATGATAATGACGTCGTATTTATAGCGATTGCGAAGTTAATATCGGTGGTGGTAGCACTAAAGGTATTTACTTGATATCGGGAATATCTGGAAAAAAGAGATCTTGGAGGACATAGATGGGATAAAGGAAATGTTCAGCCACGTTATTTTTTGCCCTGTTCTACACTGCAGTTCAGCGCGGTGCCGCTAGGCGTCCTGATTTGAGTGCTTGGCATCCTCTGCGGTTCTTATCTTCACCTGGCTTATGGCAGAACGTTAGAGAGTTCCCCAATGTGCTTGACCTAATTTATTCCCGAGTCCTTGTGATATAAAATTGTCACAGGCGGCGAATCTTCGGGATGCATTGTTATAAGGAAATATTGATGACCCAGAAGAATAAGTAAACGAGGAATAAGGAATCTTGGAGCCAATTCCTGTGAAATAATTCTCTCTTACTCAACATGTTGAATTTTTACGCAATGTCTCACGTGGCAAGAGCTCTTGATTGAGCGCTTGCATGCGTTTTTTTTTTATGTGGAGTTTACTGCGTGTGCTCTCTTTGGGAACATCACAAAGCTTGCATTATGTATCTAACCTCTTTCACATACCCAATGAGCCAAGTTTCCCACTAGATTGAGCCACGAAATGTGTGCCACAAAAGTAGCTTTTAATTGGGTGAGCTGGTGCCCACATAAATTGGTGCCCACATAAAAGAACAACTATAGCAGCAAACACAAAAGCGGCGGTCGTCGAAAATCTGATCTGCGCGTCATGCGCGTCGGCTTTTATACATGAGTCATCGAAGGTTCTGGAGTAAACGCTGGTGCCCACGTGATTTCCTAAAAGTACTGTCAGATTGCACAATGCACTCAGATTACACAAGGTTCGGTGACAATAGCCAGCGGATAGAACCATCGAAAACATTCGAGAAACTTCCGATGCATGCAGGCGCGCCCTGCGTGGAGCGATAACATTTGTTAGACGGTGAAACGTGATCGCCCGAGAAATATAAACAAGTACACGTGTCAATATGTGCCAAGGTGAAACCAGGTGTATGTCGCAATAAAGGGACCCCAAAAGCAAATGATAGGTCAAGCTAAAGTGATAGATTAGTGCTTGAGAACTTCTAAGGGCGTCAATATTATCGCGAACAGAGTTTTAGTAATCGAGAAATTGAGGTAAAGCTCTGACACGATAAGAGGATCCCCCCGGGGCATGTGCTAGCCCGATGATGAAAGCACTCATTATTGTAATTGTGTCACTAGTGCTCAGCTTTCTGTCACTAATTCTTCTGTCACGAGTACTTTTGAAAATCGCTTCTAAATGAAGATAAAGAACATGCGAAGGGCTGCAGAGGGCGCATTGGCTGTAACCTTGAAGTTGTATGTGCTTGCGTTGAAATCGGTCATCGCAAAATTACGATCGTTGTTTGCGACCGCTCTCCCTCCTGCCCACGCATTTTCACCACTGAGCGTCACGATGTGCTCAGAATACTTTGTGGCATCCTTAAAACCCCATTATATTATTCGGAGATTTCAACTTCCCCAACATATGCTGGACTATACTGATCCTTCACGCTGTTATCCATTGTCTTCGAAAAATAATGACTTGCTTGATCTCTGATATTTATTTTCCCTATCGCAATTAGTATTGGAACCAACAAGGATCTCAGCCAGTGCTGCTAACATCCTTGACTTATTCTTATGCTCTCATCCTCTCATGGTTACCAATGTTTCATGTTTACCGGGCTTAAGCGATCACCTGGGTCTTTCGTTCAACATATCGTCTCCTGTGTTAAAACCAGTAATTGAAGAAAAAGTAATTTATCACTATGACAGGGCATATTTTGACGATATTAATATTGAGCTAGCTAACTTTCTTGATCCTTTCTTAAGCCAATTTGATGATCGCACTGTTGATAACTGGATCGTTTTCAAAAATAAAATTTATGAGCTCACCGACAAGTTTATTCCATCAAGTGTATTATCATGCAGTGTTAAGAAGCTCTGGTTCAACTTCCAGGTAAAAAGGCTTTCCAACCGGAAAAAAATTACTGTATCGGTGTGATGAGCAGGTTCTTTCGTGTTATATTTTCTGGCGGTTCTCTGAGGCGGAGCCTCCCAGAACCCAATCGAGGACAAAGCCGTTTGTTGAGAAACACACAAACTTTTAATAATTAAAACTAGAACGAAAAGAAAACTATAAACCAAACACACAAAGATAAAATGAAAACATGTAGCTAGAACGCTTAATGATTTCGGGCAAGTTCGGGCAGGAAGCGGGCATGTGCGCGTGCTATAGTCTCGACGCGGAGTAGCGGAGACGAGACGACGAGATGAGCGGTGTTGGTCTCACCAAAACTCGTGTCGGAACGTCGTAAAGGCTACCAGAGCGTGGCAGCGCTGGCTCGGTGGGAGAAGACAGGCGGCTCGGCAGCACGAGTTGACGGCGGCGGCTTCCTGGCCGGGCAGCTGGTCGTAGAGCTCGGGCCCGTAGCCCGACAGCTCTCGTTCTGCCCACGGGCGCAGACGCTCACCGGCCTCGGGCAGCAGCAGTGGACAATCGGGCAGGGTGGCGATGCCCGGGAAGGCAGGCGGCTTGGCAGCAGAGGTTGACGACGGCGGCGTTCTGGCCGGGCAGCTGGTCGTAGAGCTCGGGCCCGTAGCCCGACAACTCTCGTTCTGCCCACGGGCGCAGACGCTTGCCGGCCTCGGGCAGCAGTTCTCGAACGGATGGAGTGGCGGCGCCCAGGAATGGGTTGGCAGGAGGCCCCGGCCGGGTGAAGTCCTGGTGGCTCGGGTCCGGAACCCGACTGCCGTCTTCAACTCCCGATCCGGTGGCCGACCTTGTCCTGGTGCCGCTTCTGGAACTCCTCCCCCTACTGCCAGCGCGGCTCCTTTTTCTGCTGCTCTGGTCGATTCGTCGATTTCTCATTGGCTGCTCGAGGCTCCGTGGTCTCTTGCGATTGGATTGGTTTTCCTTTGTTGTTTTCCTTGTGCCGGGCGTGTTCACGTGCTGGCCGCTCTTCGGCGTCGTCGTTTTCGGCGCGGCGCGGTAGAGCGGCGCGCGCTCTCCTTGTCATCTGCTTCTTGTTTGAAATTCACCGCACCTTGTCGCACACCACAAATATCACCGTCGCGCACCACACATCACAATCGAATAGCAAATAAAAGTGCACTGGCTTCGAAATTGGATGCTTATAAGGAGGCAAACGATACCTACATAGAGGCTTTAAAACTATGCCACTTAGACACATTGCCCAAAATGCTTGCGAATGACCCCTAAACGTTTTGGCCTGTTATTAACCCCTCAAAAGATAATGCAGTCACACTGATCGATTCCAGTGGTTCACCGGTACCTGATGACGTACCCCATGTACTTAATTCTGTATTTTGTAACAACTTCCTCGCATGTACTGATCCTGTGCTTCCAATTTTTGAGTGTTACAATTACACAGCTGTGGATTTTATAATCATTGAACCTGTTGGCGTCGAAAATGTAATTAAAGGTCAAGAGTGGTCATCAAGTCCGGGTGCTGATTTGATTAACGCAAAATTTCTGAAAATACTGTTGATTATTCATCTGTTCCACTTTGAAGAATTTTCAGCAATCTCTAGATACCCATCAGCTCCCTGCAGATTGGAAGGTCGGGAAGGCGGCGAATTTCCATTTCACAAGTCCGGCAGCAAAAACTCGCCCCTCAACTACCGCCCCATTTCCCTCACCAGTATTCCTTGTCAGGTTCTTGAGCATATTTTGTACTCGCATTTAACAAAGCACTTAGACAATAATTCATTTTTCACTAAAGCACAACACGGTTTGCGAAAAAACTTGTCTTGCGAAACTCAACTTCTTTCGTTTACTCACAGCCTTCATCTTATTCTTGAGAAAGTTCATTCGCTGACTGTGTTTCCTTTAACTTCGCCAAGGCTTTCGATAAAGTGTGCCATAAATTGCTTCTATTTAAACTTACCAAACTTAGTCTTGATCCTAACCTCTTTGCATGGATTGACCATGTTCTTCTTAATCGGTCACAGTACGTTGCGTCAAATAACCATATATCCCCATTTAGCCCCGTAGACTATGGTGTGCCCCAAGGATCAGTTCTAGGCCCTCTTTTTTTCTTAATTTACATTAACGATTTACGCCGTAACACCCTATAAATACCTAGGCGTCTACGTAACCTCGACACTTTACACGTCATTACACACCGATAAGGTAATCAACAATACTAACCGCATGTTAGGTAATATTCGCCGAAATTTTTCTTCTGCTCCTATGTCAGTAAAGTGGAGTAAAATGTCAGTAAAGTTTACTCCTATTAGGAGTAAAATGGAGTACGCATCATCCATCTGGGACCCTCACCTTCAAACCCTTATTCAATCACTTGAACTAATCCAAAACACTGCTGCGCGTTTCATTTGTAGTAAATATAGTCGCACTTCAAGCGTAACTTCGATGAAAAATTCCTTGCTACTTCCTTGGCTCTCTGCCCGACGTAAGTGCTCTCGCCTTGCTTTATTTCATAAACTATATTTCCACATTTCCTACCTACGCGATAATCTTATATCCTCTCCTACCTAGATTTCCTCCCACACTGATAATAGACATAAGATTGGAATAATTCATTGCCACACAAGAACTTGTCAAGAATCATTTATTCCCAGGACCTCTCAAGAATGGAACCACCTTCCCGGCGCAGTTGTTGCAATCAAGGACAACTCAAAGTTTCGTTCTGCCATATCCGACATCATCGCTCCTTGATACAATTCACTAATCAAGTTTGCTGTGTTAACAAAACCACTTTTGCTGCTTGGTTAGTTACTTATGTATGTTTTTTTTTACCCACTCCCCTCTATATTACCTCAGTCTTGAGGTTACAATGAGTAAATAAAAATAAATAAATCATCATTTTGCGCATACAATAGTTTGCAGTGCCACCGAATAATTCTTTACAAGCGGTATGGAAAAGGCAGTTGCCGATAATTGTGGAACGGGCATTATGCCTCCTTGCCACGTCTACACAGCTAGAATCAATCGATCATGTTTTCCTAAAAACAATTTATTTCCTTGAATACGACTCTTCGCATTGATAGTGTGTACGTGTGATAGTGTTTGATAGTGTGTACGTGTACTAGGCGGCGGCATGTCCCAGCAATCACTGTGCCCCTTTGTCTCAGGAGATAGAGATGGCGCTAGCGCGGTTTTAAGCAGTTGCCCTTTGGACCTGCTATGGGGCGAACGCTTGTTTGAGCACATCTTCCAGGATCCTGACGAAGCCGTGCAGTGTTCCGGGGCTCTGTACGCTGTGGCTCATACGCTTGTCTACTGACGATGGGGCGGACTTGGCTGCAGCAAACGCACAACTTGGACATTGCGCCGGGAGAATAAAAGACGCCGGTGTCCTTGCTCTTTGAGGAACATGCCGAATACGCTCAATATATTCATTAAGGATAATATATAAGTTCACTAAAGCAATATTCATACATACATATTCACTATACCAGACCCACAATAGTCCACAGCTTCGCTGGCTTCCATCTTCACAGTAGTGAAAGGGCTCTAAGTTTTTTCTAGCATTCTTGTACAATCTCCTCGACCTTCGTTTTCTTCCTCATACCTTCTCTAAATACCTTGTACCCCTACATATGCACCTGCTACATCGCGCTCTACCTGGTGTAATAATATGCCACTGCTACGACTCCAGACCACAATAAACACAGTAGAGGAACACCTCATAGGAACAGGTCTCACATGCTCTGCAGAGAAGTCCGAACTTCTCTTATACCGCCCGACACTTAGGGGCAGGCCTCCCAATGGATACGACAGAAACGAGGCTCATGAGGAAATCAAGGCTACACACCAAAAACGGGCGGAATATCCCAATAGTCAATCAGCTCAAGGTACTCGGTCTAATAATCGAGAACAAAGGTACAAACGGGGAAACCATAAGGAAGTTAGACACAAAGATAACGAACACCATGAGATTAATCAAACGAATTACTAACAAGCACCAGGGTATGACCAATTACGAGCAGTCCAGAAGGCCCGCGATGTGGCTGAAGGGCTCGGCCTGACAGTCCCAACGTGGGAGCGGCCCGCGTCGACCCAGGGTTGACCTTCAGGAATCAATAAAGTTCTTCATACCATACCATACCAGGGTATGAAGGGAGAGAGTTTCACACGGCTCATACAGTCATTCATAATCTGTCAGATCACATACATAGCAGCCTTCCACAATTGGTTTGCAGCTGAAAAGACCATAATTAACAACCTCACAAAAAGGCATACAAACTAGCACTAGAGATTCTAATCAGTACGAGCACAGATCTCTTCCTAAAGTTGGGACTCCACAACACACTGTACGAACTCATAGTAGCGCAACAAACATCCCAGGTAGAACGACTAACCAAAAGCAAAACAGAACGGCATATACTACGCAAGATAGGAATGAATTACCGCAATCAATACGGGGAAAAGGGACGATAACGAGAGAAATTTGTGACAAACTCCTAGTAACAAATATACCCAAGAATATGCATCCAGTTTAAAACAAGTGCAAACGCACGAGTAGAGCAGAGAATATGATCTCAAGCTATGGCTCAGACGACAGAGCAGCCTTCGTAGACGCGGCTGAATACCCACACAGAAATAGCTACGTGGCAGTAGTCGTAGATCACACCCAAAAGCCCCTTACAAGCGTGTCAGTTAATACCAAACATTAACAGACAGCAGAGGAGGTAGCCATTGCACTAGCATTGGTCTCCACAAATGCTCAATACATAATTAGCGATTCTCAGGTGGCCATTAGAGACTATGCTACAGGTAGGATCTCTCCTGAGGCGTGGCACATCATCATAGTCAACAAAGCAAAATTATCTAACGCATAGAAGAACGGCAGGCAATTGCTCTGGTTCCTAACGCATACGACTCAGGGCATTCACGCAATCAACCCCAACAAGGTAGCACACCGCGAAGCTCGAGGTCCTACTCGCCGAACTGAGCAAGGAGTGACTTCTATTGGTGAGGGGAACGCGGAGGAGGAGATCTGGAGAGAAAAAGACAGATTAACAAGATTTAGCGATATTACAAAATTCTATCATAATAGGAGGCGAATATTACCAGCGCCTCACACTAAACTGAACAGAACTGAGTCAGTTGCTTGGAGGCGATTACAAACAGAAACCTATGTGAGTCCCGTGCAGTTAAAGACTTTCTACCCCGAGATATACGCCAGCAATATATGCAAGGTATGCAAGTCTGCTAGAGCCACCCTTCTACACATGTCTTGGGGATGTAAAATATTTTAAGAAAAATGGCAGTCTCCCCACTGGGCGCGGTGGTCGGCCACGCTGCTCAGCTCAGAACTACTAGGCCAACCTTGGGCCGTCCAGCGAGCCATGGAAGCCGCGCGCGAGCAACAGCTCCCAGTGGCCATCTAGGCGGCCCCAGGCCCGGGCCTCCCTATCGCCGGATTTCAAATAAAGTTATGTCACTCACTCACTCAATGCAAACTGTGCACGTGTTGACGCTATGCGGCACGCATCTCTCATCGCGTGTCTCCTCACACGCTAGGACGCGTTTATACGACATTTCAGGGGCGAAGCTCCTTATAGCGGCACCCGTTCGTCCCCGTCGTAGTAGGTAGCCACGTCTAGTTTTATGAATTGCTCAATAGATGGCGTTGTGTGTCCGTATATGTATGTATACCCATATATACATATATATGTATACGTATCGTATAACCGGAAGCCGACTTCCGCTTCCGGTTCCGTTTCCACTTCCGGTTCCGCTTCCGGTTCCGCTTCTGGTTCCGGAAGCCAGCTTCCGGCCGGCGTTTTATGAAAAAAAAATTCCCAAAGTTGTGTCCGCAGCGCGGAATCGAACCAGGGACCCCTCGCTTCCGAACGCACGGCGCTAACCACTACGCCACGAAGCGCACATAGACACACGCACCACGATGGCAATAAATACCCAACATTAACGAAAGGTCGCCTTTCTAGCGCGTTTCTAACGCGTTTGTGCTAGCGTGTTACGGCCCGTGTAAGAAGCTGGTGTAAGACGCTGTGGCCTCTCCGCCTTACCTTCAACGCGTTTCGAACGCGCTGCCCAAGGCGGTGGCAAGTCAAGTTCAAGTAGAGGAGCGTTTATGAATACGGGGGGCATACTCTCTCAGCAGTCATGTGATGGCGTCGGCAAACGCGGTGCACGTTCCGGCATGTGTAAATGGCTGCGTAAGACGCTGTGGCCGCTCCCCCTTACTAGAGAGTACTGCACGTTTCTAACGCGTTTGTGCTAGCGTCCCCTTAAGCGGGAGATCCGATGATTCCCTCCGGAGCTTCGCCCACTCATCATCATTCACCCCGTGGATATGCTGTGATTTATTTCCGCTGCAGGCTACCAAGCACTGGCGTTCCTCGGTGGTATAGTAGCTGACTCCCATGGAGCGGGCCCGCGCTTAATCCCGGCGGGAACTCGTTTATTATTTTCTTTTTAACATGAATGCCGGGGTCCGCGATGCATTTCCGTTACGGATGTAATGGATGTGACGTTCGGCGCCAACGAGTAAAATATGATTTGTTGACATGCGTCGAAAGTGCCAACACCGGCCTACGGTGGCTACCGCAACCGGCTTATACCGCGTTGGAGCCTCCGGTGCGCTGCTGCTACCGAAGCGCTCTCTCTCGGCGCTCGTTAGTATCACGAACTTCGCTTCACCACTCCAAGGTAGCGGTGAAGCTAAGTTCGTGACACTAACGAGCGCCGACAGGGAGTGGTTCGGTAGTAGCAGTGCTAGAGTGCCTCGCATCGAGGCACCCAAGCGGCGTAGCGGAGGCTCCAACGCAGTGCAGGCTGGTGTTGGCACTTTCCGCACTTGGTTGGTATTGCGCGTCAGATTAGCCTGGGGCACCTCGTCGCCTACGGAGTGCAGCTTCAACATGCATCAGCAGCGCTTACACGCCACCTACTGCTACGCTACTGCTTCGCTTGCGATGGCCACAACTAACAAAATTGCTGCGCTAAGTGGCGCAAAAAGGCGACTGCGTCGACGGGAGAATCTCGCTTTGGCCCGTCGAGAGACAAGCCAGCGTGAAGCAGAATGACTTTGCGCATACATGGCGCAATCTGCGAACCCTGCCACTAGCATTCCCGAAGAAGAGCGCGTCGTATCTTAACTGGTTGCCCAAGACACTGCGGAGACGGGCCAAAATGCTCGCACCATCGCCGAAGCGACTCGGTAGCTGCATGCCGCTCGCCAACAGGACGCCCGTGCTCCAAGCAAAGCTGCAACACTGTTGCCGGCCCGCAAGACGTGCGCCATTCGCTGCAGCGGACCTTGAGTTCACGAAGCGAACATACAACAGCATCTGTGAAGACACGTTTCGCTTGCGTGTTCTACCGATTCATATGAAATAGGAATCAATAATTTTTCGCTGATTCCCGCAGATCACTGCTACGGACACTGGCGGCCCGGCGACGGACACCATCGCCAACCGAAACGGCTATTGGAATGATCCCAATCACAGCTTACGCTCTAAACAGCCTGGTAGCCTTCCTGGCCCTGCTTTTAAGACGGCAGTGATCAATACAAATAAAATACTGGACTATTGTGCCTCTCATCCTTTACTCGCACCCCCTAACAACAATATTTACACCGAGTATAACTCTCGAAAATAACGCAGTTTTACATGCTCGAAGAAATACATTTACATTTTGTACTTTATTACAACAATAAACTACAAAAGAACACGGCAAATCTAGAACTTATTTCCCTAGAAAGCGTAATTTTAATGATACCTATTGAAATGTTTGCAAGAGATTAGGCAATAACAAAATTTGAATCATGAGCACACACTATTGCCTTGTTGGAAAGTAACTATGGCCATTCTGCAGATAGTGGTTTATTTAATTTACTTAGGAAAGAACAATAAGAACCATGACTCTTTCGGCTATTGGAGTTAGAATATACCAACACTATTTAACTACAGCGTACAGGTTACTTACCCAAGCCATTTTAATATATGCATGGAAGAAAAAAATGCTTGTGTGACGTGCGCTGAGGTACGTCGATGACTAATTATCTATTGCTCGCTTAAAAAATAGGCTCCCTGGCCCAGCAGGCGCCGAGCCTGCATAACACTCAAGTAGCCTCGTCTTGCCCCCCTCCACCATTGCTGAAGACGTATGCCGTCGGATCGGTAAGCTTACAAACACTTTCATTAAAAACTTCGTCACTACCTATGTCTGAATGACTGTCGACGCTAATGCGTTTAGAATTGAATCAATATAGCGACGCAACGCATTGTTATCGTCGAAACTTATTGCCAACGTATTGCGAACGTTATGCATGAGGTGTTAATTGCACGGGCACTCCTCTTTCGCGCTTCCTCAAGAACACTCGGACGAAGCCTGAGCGTGGCCTGCGAAATGCATGGCGCGGCTGTGCATATATATAGGAACGTTGGGAAACGCGTTATGCGACAGTCGAGCTCCTCTCTCCAGCTTCTTTCTGGACAGAAGCTGGAACGAGAAGCATGCCTCCGGGAGGAGAAGCATGGGTCGCCGGTGCGTGCGAACGCGCAGCATTGTTCATTGAAAAGCAGCACATTCCCAGCGAACTTGCGGCGCAGCCTGCTTTAGGCGTCGGTTGGCGATCGTTGCGGAACTCGTATTGCATGGGTTCGATTCCTCCCACAATAGGAGATGTTTAGAAGATGCATTCGTCGATGGCACATTCCGAGTGTAACATACCTAGTTATTCAAATTGGTGTCACCGAGTTTCATTGAACAGCCATTCGTTCATGTCAACTCAGTGACTTAGGTAGGGGGGAAGACCGTCAGAGACATACATAGACATAGGGTTACCCCCTGGAAACTGCGTGAAGGGCGCTAAGAATTCTAGCGCATTAAAAATATGCCCGCGCAAATAAATATGTTACGATAAAATACTTGGATAGTCATCATTGATGCCTATCCAAGTGTCGTCATCTACGATAGTCATCGTAGATGACTATCCAAGTATGCGTTAAGCATTATTTTGATATGAAAATGAACTTACTGTAAGCTAAAATGGAGGTGTGCCTACGCACAATTTTACAGCCTGTACAAGTTATTTGCAATGTGTGAGCCATCCCTCTTTTAATATATTTGTATCATGATGATCATCTTATCATGGGTGTGTAAGTGCTTATGATATGTTTTGTATTCTATAAGGATTATTTTTAAGCGCGTCACTTATCTGGTGGCACATATCCACTCATCCGTGCAGGCTCCAAGAAAGTTTATTGCACAGCGACCCATATCCAGTGGCACATCACCAGTGACCTAGGTTGCCGTGAAAGAGGGTTTTGTTTAGATAGTTAAATATCTCGCAAGAAAACTGACCTTACAATGAGAAGAATGCGATTCGCAATAGTAATTGATTGCTATTAGTGATGTGACGTTGTGACGGGGACAGTTTCGATCAGATCAACTTTACATGAAACCCACTCCACCATGCCGTTATATAAACCAACTTTTTTTTTGCAATCGTATGTATAAATGGGAAGCGGTCGCAAGAAAAGCTTTCTTTAATATTTGCTGAAATTTCATTTCGTTGGTCCCGATTAACTTGCTCTATAGCTCAATGCTCGTAGCTCAATACATCCTCTAGTTTTATTATGTTTCCATAATTTAAAGCCAACCTTTCCTTGCAAACCTTACCGGTTTCCAAGGGCTGCTGACTGGCTTGGTGCTGTTGCTGCGTTGCGGAATAGTTCAAACTTGTGTCACAGGGTAGTCCAAGGTAATGGGTAGATCATCAGACTGTTCTGATTCGGGAATTGGGTTAGCAAGCACATGTCCTTTTTAGCTTCGATCCGTGGGTGTATTTGAATACTGAATTACGTCCCCGTTGCAGGGATCGAACCTCGGTCCCGCAGCACAGCAGCCGGATGTTGTCACCAGTAGGCCACACTCAGACTTTTTATTTTTGAAACGATGCTTCTATTGCCTCATAAGTGTCGGCGGTGGTAGTGGTGGTGATGTCACACTAAAACCTTATCGAAAACTTGACGAAAACATGCGTCCCGATGTCAGCGTATATATTAAAATTGGCAAGGAAGGGTACCAATGTATTACTTAGCATGACCTGTAGGTCATGACATCAATAACATCACATGCTCGTCAGTTACGTCACCACTAACGATAATAAAAGCACGTGTAGCGCTTACCCGCATTGGATATGAAAGTATGAGCCAGGGACAAGAAAGAAAGAAAGGAAGGAAAAAAAGAAAGCAAGAAAGGCACGTGTAGCTCATACCGGGGCCGCACATTTGAGCTCCGCTGGTTTACCATCTGTACGGGGTGCATGGCAGGATCACGTGACGCAAGCGACCAAACAAGGTCGTCATCAACAATTTTGATAGTGCACGGGTCACCGTCATCACCGTGTTAATTAACATAGAGTTAACTCAGGCACTCGAACCCACGACTTTCGGTGGGAGTCGAACACCACCTTTGGCGTTAAAGTGCAGTTAATGTAGGGACAGTTAACTAATATATAGTTAATTAGGGCACTTGAACCCACGGCCCTTGGTGTTAATTAGGACGAGCTTCATTAGGCACAGTAAATTAAGGTAGGATCATTTAAGGCACGCGAACCCGTGAATTTTGGTCGAAAAAAGAAACAAGTAATAAGAAGTAATAGCACATAGGAATAAGAATGTCAAGTAATTTAACGAATGTCTCTTGAGTGCGCAGGCTTTCCACTTCACCCTTTTTGGGGTATGCTAAAGTGACTGTCCATTTTTTAACCACATCAGGGACCACATGTATTCAAAAATGTTCGTTATATTTTAGTAATTCGTCTTTTTTTTCATCACATAGCTGCTTTTGGTGCCGATTTTTTCACTTGTCTGATGTTCAACTTCTCTATCGGGGCTCGTCTATTGTGGCAATTACCCAGTCCGGAGTATTGACGTCACTGCTACATGTACAGTTACACATACCCAGTGGCACATGGCCAGGTTCACTTTAGCCAGTTACCCAAGTTGTCTATTCTGAAAGATTCGCAGTGGCAAATGCCTACATACTGTAAGCACAATATTCATCATTCATCTTTTTCACCTGTATATATAATCATCACTGTGCGCGACATCTTGGTTCAGCGCATGGCTCAGCCGAATAAATGCGTTGAGACAATAGTTGTGCTGCTGCCTTTCAAAGTGGTGGAGGCTGCTTTCGATCACCTAAACCTCTACGACGTCGAGTTCCGCTGGAGCTTCGTTCGGCTCGCCGTTTGCTCTGCCTGTCCACTGCCATGACCCAAATACCACAACCCGGAGCATACGGCATGAAGCTCTTGGAAGTCTCAGGCCCACAGCAGGCCGCCTCCGCATGAACCGTTACCGCCCCGCAGCGTGACCACACTGTATTCGCTGGTGTCCTGCGCGATGACGTCGAGGACTGCCTGGACAACTATGACTGAGTGAGTGGGTGCAACCACTGGAATGACCCTCAAAAACTTCGCCATGTCACCTTCTATCTGTCCGATGTCGCGAAGACATGGTTCTTTAACCATGAGAGCGCCTTGCCCGATTGGACCACCTTCGAACAACAAATCCGGAAGATTTTCCAAACACCAACCATCCGTTCTGAAGTTTCAAAGACAAAGCTCGATGCGCGCATTCAACAACAACGGGAGACGTGCACTTCGTACATTGAACTTCGCCGCCACGTCGACGCGGCAATCAGCGAGCCTGATCACATTCGAGACATGTTAAAAGGCATTAAAAACCCCACAACCGTGGACGATGTCATCGCGACCTGCCAGCATCTGGATGCACTACAAGCCATCCGCTTACAGCCAGACGTCTGTCCCACACGACCTTCTTCGGATGCCGATTTGCGCACGTTGATTGGGGCTCTGATCCACGAAGAGCTTCAAGCACCAGGCCTGTCGTGCTCTGCTGTTCCTGAAGCTCACTCTTTCTCCACTGGTCTACAAGACAGCATCAAAGACGAGCTGTCCTCCATGGGTTACGCTGTGAGCCCTGACACTCCGACGCCGCCAAACCCGCCAGACACGTACGTACGGACGTACCCTCTGTCGCTCACCGTGCCCTTCCGGTTCCTCGGAACAACGTAGCAACCTTTACACCTTGTGCACCTGTACCTGCATTTTATGCCCCCTGGCGCTCGTCCCGCACAATCGCTTATTATTGTGGCATTCGAGGCCACATCTCGCGGTTTTGTCGAAAGCGCCAGCAGGATGAACGCCGCGGCTACCATGCTCACGAGAGGGATCAGGTGTCATCTCCGAGTCCATACCAGCGCCGCATTTCAACACAGTACCTTCTCCCCACCCACTCCGCCCGACGCGCCTCAAAACCACCGTTCATAACGTCGCGCTCTCCGTCCCCTCTCCGATGCTCAAAATCGCCAGTGCAGCCAGTCACCCACAACTCTGACTACCACTCAGAAAACTAGACGGTGCAGTTTTTGGAGGGAAAGCTGGATCGCTCGGACAAACAACACCTCCAGAGATCCCGGCCAATTTGTTGTTAGTGTAGGCTGAAGGTGTGCCTGTTAAAGCGCTAGTTGATACGGGAGCCACTATTTCTATTATTCATGCCAAATTGTGCCCTTGTCTAGGCGAGGTCACTACATCTTACAATGGCAGTCATTTACGTAGTGCGAATAACCTTACGATACGGCCATCGGCACACTGCACCATTCGAGTTTTCATAGATGGCATCCGCCACCATATTCCGTTCGCAGTGTTGACTTCCTGCGCTTATATGCTCATTCTGGGTTGGGTTTCTGACGCTACCGCTTTCATCTCTTGCCGACAACGCCTTGTCCACATGCGCGAGACTGATGACACCGACGAGGGGTCTCAGTCCCGCCCCCATCTGCGAACCGTAGCCTATTTTGTGGTGCCACCTGGCCACGAGAAACTTCTTGTGATTGCTTCCGACGTAATTGCCAATGGCGATGTTATAGTCCCCCGATCAGCCCGTTGCCTATCCAAAAGAATTGCACTAGCGTCGAGTCTCGTTCGCTTCATCAAGGAACAGTCCTTCTCGATGTACTCAACGTCCCAAGTGGGCCGATTTTGCTTCCCAAAGGTGCTGTCGTGGTTTGGGGTGTGGACACACTGCATGTCTCGGTGATGGCTTCGAGTACTGGTGCTGCAGAACCACGCCCACCTGCAGATGCTGCTCCTGCTGGTGCTCTCGCTAACGCAATGAGTATGGATCTGTCCCCGCAGTAAGCACATAAACTACTGGCCTTGTTGTCTAAACATAAATCTTCCTTCGACGTGCACTCGCCTCTTGGACAGACTTCAGCGGCAACTAATCGCATACACGTCGATGGAAGTTCTATTGTGCGCCGTCGACCATATCGCGTTTCTTCCGCCGAACGCGATATCATCAACAAGCACGTTGCCGACATGCTCGAGCGAAATATCATCCGCCCTTCCGCAAGTCCTTGGTCGTCACCTGTCGTTCTGGTACGCAAGAAAGATGCCTCAGTGCGGTTTTGTGTTGATTAGCGTGTCTTGTAGAAAATAACCAGAGAAGGCGTATAACCTTTGCCTCGCATAGACGACGCCTTAGATTCATCGCAAGGCGCGGAATACTTTTGTAGTCTTGATTTGCGCTCGGCTTACTGGCAAAGTCCCATGCACGAGGCCGACAAGGAAAAAAACTGCCTTTGCAACACCTGACGTACTTTACGAATTTAACGTCAGGCCTGTTGGCCTCTGCGATGCACCAGCAACCTTCGAACGAATAATGGACACTGTTCTGTGGGGCCTTAATTGGAAGTCATGTTTGTGCAACCTTGACGACATAGTAATATTTTTTAAACCTTCCAACTACACTTGCAGCGCTTAGACGAAGTGCTGACGTGTCTCTCTGCTGCTGGCCTTCAGCGGATTGCCAAAAAGTTCCACTTTGCCAGTGAATGACTGATAATTTAACACCAGCGTACGCAGGAAGTCACCAAGATTCTACTGGCACCATATTCAAGGTGGGAAACAACTCCCTTCCGAATTAGAGAGGTTTTGACCCGCGCCCGACCGGCACCACGCTAACCATTACCGGAGTAGTCGGCACGCTGGACCTCACCAGCCACCCGAGAGGTCACAATGATGTATGTCCAAGTGAACGGGGAGGACATCTCCACCGAAGAGTTTCTTGAGGGCAACGGTTAGTGCTTCATCAGATACAAGACCCAATCTAACTGCGAGACCACGCAGAGCAATACCCAGAACGGAGCCCACTCCCACACCGGCGAGGGAGCGAACGGCAACCGACAGCGTTCGCGTCAACAACAGCGTAACGTCAAGCAGCAAGTCATCAGGAACAGCAAAATGCCACTACTCCCACGAAGTGATTTCAGGATCGTGATACGACCAAGAGGAGGCCTCGACGTTGCCACCACCGGAACCGTGCGCCTCGCATCAGCCATTTACCGGGCGGCCAACGTGCCGCCGCAACAACCGCCCAAACAACAACCGCCAAACCGCCAACAACCGCCAAAACATCATTGTCGTGAGTACACCCCACGCTACTCATACCGCTAAGTATAGACAATTAGAAGCCTACACCATCGGTGATTGCCGTCACGAGGTCAGTGCCTACGAGACGGCCCCCGACTACACGGTGAAGGGAATAATCAGGGGAATCCCGTTGGAGGAGGACGCCAAGTCCATTCACACCAACATCATTCACGGACGCAACCCCCACGCCCTGGCAGCGAAACGGCTCAGTAATACAAAGACGGTCATAGTGGCCTTTGATGGACCGCGGGTGCCTTCCTACGTCAGGTACGGCGGCGCCCCCCTTCGCTGCCCCCTGTATCGTAAGCAAATCGACATGTGTCACTGCTGCGGAAGACTCGGTCACCGCATGGACGTGTGCCCCAATGCTCAGGACAAAGTGTGCCGTGGTTGGGATGCCATTAACCCAGGCCCCGACCACCAGTGCACCCCCCGTTGCAAGCTGTGCGGGGGAACAAACATGACGGCGGATCGCAACTGCTGTGTACAATACAAGACCCCCTACGTAGTGACAAAGAGGCAACGGGAACGACACAGGGCCGCCGAGGAGGCGGAAGAGGCCGCCAAAGCCACCAGCTCCGCCGGCAAGTCGCGCTCGAGATATAGGACCCGCAGCCGAGGCCGCTCCCGGTTCCGGAGCCGCACCCCGGACCCCCGGCAGCAACGCCGGATGCGCAGCCGCACCCCCAGAAGGACCGCAACGAGAGACATCGAGACCACCGAGAAGGTGAGCTGGGCCGATGCGGTCACGGGAAAACAAGCACCAACCGCGAAGGCTGGCAACAAAACACCTGCTAAGACAGAGACGGAAATAGCTAAATTAACACAGGCGATACAAGCGCTGCAGAGGCAAATAGAACACATGCAGACACAGATTCGAGCAAACGACGAACTCAGCACTCCAGCATGCCGTGAAAAGTGGTACTGATACAGAGGCCATGCAGAAAATACAAGAAGAACCCATAAAGGACGACAATCTCGGATGCCCCGACACTAAACGCAGACCCACTCCCACAGAGACCACGCAGGAAACACAACAGGAGCCCATAGAGGCCGACGAGGTCGAATTCCCCGATACTAAACGCAGACCCACTCCCACCCTTACAGAAGCAACACGACGCAAGCGCACGCGCACAGCGATACGCGACGCGCGAATAGATGCTAGCTTTAGCAATCTCGAGGAAACCATCATCGCGTCCATCACGCGTACCATCCAGCAGAGCTTGGAGAGCGTTCACCTCAGACTGTCCAGATTAGAAGGCGCGAACAGCACGATCGTACCATCGCATAGGGAAGCAGCGCAACACATGTAGCAACATATAAACATGGCCCGACACCCATCTAAACAAAAACACACAATATGGCAGTGGAACTGCAGAAGTTACCAAAACAAACGAGCGCACTTACAATACCTGAAAACGATCCCCGAACGCGCAGACGTCATCATATTGCAAGAAACGAACGGCGCCGCCAAACTCACGGGGTACCGGTCTATAACAGGCAAGGCGGAGAAACCAAACGTCACCACGCTGGTTAAGCGAGCGCACACAGCTATCGAACACGACACGAAAGTCAGAGACATTGAAAACGTCCTCGTCGGACTAATTCCACCACGCAAGACGCGCAACAGCATCTTCGTACTCCCAGGTGCCGCCAGCACCACTTCCATGTTCTCTTCAAACGGGCAATCGACAGCGCCCAGGGGCAACAGCTGTTCATCGGGGGGGGGGGGGGGGGGAATTTAACGCGCTGCACATGGCGTGGTGGGGTTACAAGCACGATCAGCCCAAAGGCACACATCTGTGGGAGACGGCGCAATACGCCGGCCTCGAACTCGTCACCGACCCCGCGGCACCAACACGGCAGGGCAACAGCGTCAGCACCGACACGACGCCGGACCTTACTTTTGCGTGCAACACACGCCAAGTCACTCGGTCAAACACCATGCAAGACTTGGGAAGCGATCACTACATCATTTCCATAACAGCAGAAGACGGCCCGCAGGAACACAATGCCGGTCGCCAAATGAAGATCACCAACTGGAATCAACTACGCAAACATCGTGACAAGCAACAGGTGGCAGACATCAAAGACATAGACCAATGGACCGACCAACTGCGGCGGGACATCGAGCGCGTGACGCAAACGATCCCGTCAAAAGCTGGGCTCGATACAATAAACTCTCGGTTACTGCACATGTGGGAAGTCAAGGCCCACCTGCAGCGCCGATGGAAACAACAGAGACACAATAGGAGACTGTGTAAACAAATAGCGCAGCTCAACAAAGAAATAGAAAAGCACGCGCTTACCCTGCAACAACAACAATGGGAAGAGAAATGCACGGAGATGGACAGTCAACTCACCACGCGTGGCACGTGGCAGATGCTGCAGTACCTGATAGATCCCCTACACCAAGACCACACACATGCAAGGCATATACAAAATCATACACGCTTACGGGGGAACGGAACAACAATTCTTACGGGATGCGGAACTCCTTTACATATCTCAAACCCCACCGCTAATACATCCGGACTACACGGGAGAAAGCAACGCCACCTTGGACGCGGAATTCCCCGTTGTCGAAACCCAGGCGGCGCTTGTCAAACTCAACACCAAGTCGGCCCCTGGCCCCGATCGAATATCCAATAGGGCACTACGCAATCTCGATTACGGATCAAATGAGAAACTCGCAAAATACATTAACGAGTGTTGGTGGCACGGCAAGCTACCCCAGCAATGGAAAGAAGCCAAGATCATACTGGGCATAACAAACAATTCGGGCAGTGCCGACACCTCCGTCTCTTCCACCGCCAGCCTCCGCTCGCGTTGCAAGACCGCACTGCTCAGCTCGAACCTCAAAGTACAACCCGGCAAGAAATTACAGCTGGAGAACCTGCGCCCCATCTCCCTCACGTCCTGCCTGGGCAAGTTGATGGAGCACGCGTTTCTCAATAGACTCACGGATTACCTCGAGGACAACGAATTGTTTCCACACGCCATGATTTGGTTCAGAAGACATCTCTCCACGCGAGACCCCCTTCTGCAACTAAAACACCAACTCATAGACAATCCGGGGCGCTCGACGAGAGCCATCCTTGGGCTGGACCTAAAGAAGGCCTTCGATAGCGTTCGCCACGATGCCATATTACGACAAATAGACATGTTAAATGTCGGACTGCGAACGTACAACTACGTCCGAGACTTCCTCACGGGAAGAACAGCTCGCATGCGAGTGGGACAACTAGACTCAGATCAAATGAACATCGGGAGCACGGGCACCCCGCAGGGCTCGGTCATCTCATCGATGCTCTTCAACCTCGTCCTGCTGGGGTTACCCGACCGAATAATGCAAATCGAAGGACTGCACCACACCCTATACGCGGATGATATTACGATATGGACGACACCGGGCAGCGACGGAGCGATCGAGCAACGTTTACAGCAGGCGATCCAGTGCGTGGAAAACTACCTGGTGGGCAAGGCACTCACCTGCTCGGCCGAAAACTCCGAACTGCTGCTATAGAGACCGGTCAGAAAGGGGCGCCCACCTAAAGGCTACACCCCCCCTCCCCCGGAAAAGCAAGAGATTCAATTAACGGCATCAAACGGCCTACCGATCCAGATGGTAGGCAAGATCCGGGTACTAGGAATTATGATTGAAACCAAGGGAGGCAATGGCGAAGCACTTCGCAAGATAACGGCAAAGGCCACCAGCACGATGCAGCTCATCTGACGCAACACCAAAAAACCCGCGGGCATGCGCGAAGGCAACGTCATACGACTTATACAAGCGTTCGTTATTTCTCAAATAACGTACACGGCAGCGTTTCCCAATTGGACGGTTGCGGAAAGAAACAAGCTCAATGCCCTCATACGCAAGGCGTACAAATGTGCCTTGGGAGTTGCGCCTTGCGCCCGGAGTGAGCACCACCAAGCTCCTAGAACTAGGCTTCCACAGCACGCTCGAGGAACTCGTGGAGGTGCAACAAGTGTCCCAACTCCAGCGCCTATCCAAGACCCGCCCGGGCAGGCACGTGCTCGAAAAGCTCGGCATCACATATCCCACGCAGCACGGCATCAAAGCGGAAATTCCAAGAACCATGCGCGAGCAACTATACACGCCCGCATTGCCTCGCGACATGCACCCCTAACACCACATGGGGAGACGTAAAGCGAGGGCAGAACACATGCACGAAAGTTACTCCAACGACAAGGAGGAGTCTTCACCGACGCAGCCCGTTATCGAGACAGGAAGATTTTCGTGGCGGCAGTTACTAGCCACCGAGGTAACCACCTCACGAGCGTCACCGTGAACACGGCATATGCCCAAGCGGCAGAGGAAGCGGCCATAGCACTGGCCCTCACACAAACCAAGGCTCTGATACGTGATCTGCGATTCGCAAAGGGCAATTCGCAATTTTGCAAATGGGCGCATATCGCAAGAGGCGTATGACATACTCAAGCGACATCCCATACACCAGGGAGAGGCCGACGTCTGTAACAGAAGGCACTTGCTATGGATCACAGCACACACTGGACTGAGCACCCCCAACGAAGCGGCTCAGCGCGTTGCTCGAGGCCTCACTCACCGAGCATCATCGGAGGAAGAGCCCCCGCAGGGTACTGCAAACGTCTGGACGTGGGAGTATCGTTTGTCCAGGTTCCACGACATCACGACGCACTACCAGTTACAGAGACGCGTATACCCATTCCCTCACGCTAGGTTAGACAGGGCGCAAGCAGTACACTACAGGCAATTACACACTGATTCTTACATAAACCCCAGACTCATGCACTCCATGTATCCAGACATGTACACTACAAACAGATGCACATCCTGTGGCGAGGCTTCCACCCTTAATCAGATGTTATGGGAATGTCACGAGATAACAAACAATTCAGGCAGTGCCGATACCTCCGTCTCTTCCACTGCCATCCTCCGCTCGCGTTGGAAGACCGCACTGCTCAGCTCGAACCTGACCGTACAACTATGGGCCGTCCAGCGAGCCGAGGAAACCGCTTCGAGACAAGGTAGCGGAACCGCGTCCACGGCGGCTGCCCAGACCCACTAAAAATGCGCCAGACTCATACTGATTGATTTGATAATAAAGTTTACGTTCTTCTTCCAATTTGCCAGCAAGCTTCTTGAAGTACTGGGCCACCTCGTAAGCAAAGACGGCAATCGGCCTGACAGCGAAAATATTACCTCCTTCCTCCGCTTTCTGAGGCCCCAACGCTCCAAATTAACTCCGCAGCTTTCTTGGCCTCGCTTCTTACTTCCGGCACTTCATACGTGATTTCCCCACCATCGTGGCACCGCTTCACCGAATCCTTCCTTCCGGAACTCCATATATATGGTGAGACGAGTGTCAAACGGCTTTTGACACTTTAAAGCGTGCCCTCACGATTGAGCCAGTGCTTTGTCAATTCGATGACACCGCACCCACTCTAGTCCATCCTGACGCCAGCGGCTGTCGTGTTTTTGTCACCGATCTCGGAGGCGTGCGGGTGTTGAAAGAGATGGAGAGGGAATACGCATGTCGAAACAGCAAACAGATTTTTAATCGCACGCGAACTCAAGACTCAAACTAAAAAAAAAAGATAAAATTAAGCACACTACAACACACTGCGGGAACAATACTAACAAAGATACAAACTAAAACCTAATATACAAAACAAGTTCTGCTTTGCGCCTACGCTCGTCCGTGGCGGCTAATTCTTCAAAGTCAGGCAACCCTGTCCTATCGCTGGGACGCACGCCTAAAACGCTACAAAAGAGTCACCTTGATGTGCTCGTCGTTGAACGTGTGTTCCGGCTTGTCAGCTCTTTTTCCAAAGCAGTTGGTGTTCTCGTTGATGATGAAGTCGCCTTGCCGTCGTCGCGTCGTCTATTATCAGTGGTCAGTTTGCCGGCACTTTGTCGGTGATAAGCTCGTCAGTAATTCTTCAGTGACGGCGCTCGGCGTTACTTAGGCCCACCTGGCTAGGCCTAGCGTCGGGATGCGTCGCAACTTCTTCATGAGTGCCGACGTGGCGTACCGTGGAGAATCGAACGTGCCGGTCTGCCGCAGAAGAGGGATCCTCGCTGGGGTGCCCGGCCCTGCCGTGAGAGGCTGCAGCCAGTCCAGGAGCCTCGCTCGAACTTGCCGAGGTCGACGGCCACACCTTGGACTGCCAACGTCACGGACTCAGCCAGACCCCCAAGTCTACCGTCGCCAGAGCGGAGCTGGCAATGCGACCTTCCTGGCCCGGAGCCACGTCGATAATCCCCCGACAGCGCCGTTCATCCCCCGATCACGTCTCGGCTCACGCGCCCCGAGAGCTCGTGCCGTTCCGAACACCGTGCTTCACGTGCTCTTCTTCTTTTGTGCGCCGCAGGCGGCCTCTTACATATGACATGGGTCCCCTTTTAAGAGTGTTTTCTCAAAAAGCTGCCTTCTGTCCGTCTTCTTTCTTGGTGGCGAACTTGACTATTGTGACTTGGGTGCTTCTCTGTGCTTCGTCGTTGCTTACCGATTATCACCGCACTTCACTGCACTGTCGCGCACATTTCACTGTTTGCACTGTTCACAACACTCATGAGTTCATTGTTCACACCACTTCAAATATGTACATTTGTTTTGTCCGCGTTATGTTCTCACTGCTTAGTCAATCCATCGCCCTACTCATGTAATCTGCCCCCACGTTCTGTCGTCCCTTAATGTACTCTATGTGGAACCAGTATCCTTGCAAGGTGATGCTCCATCTCATTAATCTACCATTAGTTAGCTTTGCTTTGCTCAAAAACTCGAGTGGTTGGTTGTCCGTTTGCACCCTAAATTGCTTACCAAATAAATAAATATGGAATTTATTTATGGCCCATACAAGGGCGAGACATTCCTTCTCCACTGTTGAATAATTCTGTTCTGCATTGTTAAGTCGTCTGCCAGCAAAGAATACGGCATGGAGTTTATCATCTTTCTATTGCAAGAGTACTGCTCCAAGGGCATTATCGGAGGCATCAGTGCGTAGCGCAAACTCCTTTTGTATGTCTGGAGCTAACAACACAGGTGGATGCGCCAAGCTTTTCTTTAGCATTTCAAAAGCTTCTTGTTGCTGTTCACCCCAGTCTACTACGTTTTTACCCCCTTTTTTGTCGGTTCTATAAGTGGCCCAGCTATTTCTGCATAATTTGGGATGAACTCTCTATAAAATCCCGTCAGTCCCAAAAATGACTGTACTTGTTTTTTGGTCTTAGGCCTGTCCACTGCTTGTATTTTGTCCAGTGTGTCCTCCTTGGGCTCGACTCGTCCCATTCCTAATTTGTGTCCTAAAAATTCCACGGTGTTGTGCCCTAGTTCACATTTGTTTGGCTTTATCGCCAATGCTGCATCCTTTACTTTCTTTAGTAACTTTTCTAGGGCTTGCAGATGTTCTTCCCACGTATATGTGGCTACCAGTATGTCATCGATGTAGTGTTCGACGTGCGGTACATCATGTAAGACCCGTCTCATCAACCTATTGAACACGGCGGCTGCTGTCTTTAAGCCGAATGACATATACCTAAATTGGAATAGTCCTTTTGAACATGCGAAAGCTGTCTTTTGTTTAGATGCTTCTTCCATAGGAATCT
>NC_051157.2:166418076-166433975 GCF_013339745.2 Dermacentor silvarum
GGCCATGCTAGCTATTTTCTTATAAATAACACAATCGTCTGCGAAAGACGGATTGACGATCTTATGTTAGAGGCTATGTCATTTATGTATACTAAAATAGGAGAGGACCCAGCACACTCCCTTGCGGTACCCCAGATGTTACTCGTGTCGGTTTAGATACGTAATCCTTAAGTTTAACTGACTGACACCGACTGTTTAGAAATTCCTGGATCCAAGCAGTCGTTCTCTCGTCGAGACCCAGACTACGTATTTTTAACATTAGTCGATTATGAGGAACACGGTCGAAAGCCTTTGAAAAGTCTATGAAAATGGCATCGATGTAGGCGGACATATGTAGGGCTGTGTGCAGGTCTGTCACAAGTTCGAATAGTTGTGTCTGGCATGATAATTTTTCGCGGAAACCATGCTGGGTGTTGAGAAGTAAATTGTTACGGCTCAGATGACCCATCACCTGTGAATATATCATGTGCTCAAGTACCTTACACGAAATGGACGTAAGTGAATCGGCCTGTAGTTGTTAGGGTGATTTCTGCAGCCAGATTTGAATATAGGAACTACATATGCAGATTTACAGTCGTCCGGTATACAGCCAGAATTAAGAGATTGCTGGAAGATTGATGCGAGCAGGTTAGCTGAATGGTGGCAGGTTAATTTAAGTACTTTGGCGCTGATGCCATCTGGTCCGGGACTGGTTTTGTGAGGAAGCCGATTGATGGCGCTAGCAACGCCGTGTTCTGTAATTAGGATTGCTGGGAAAAGGTGCGAAAAGGTCAGCTGCGACAATGACAGCGAATCATTTAGTGGAAGTTCGTTAGTGAATACTTCAGTGCAGTGTTTATTAAATTTTTCGGCACACTGTTCAACCGCTAAAGTGCTGCCGTCTTCCCTCGTCAATACCGGTAATGAATGGATACTTTTAGGGTTCACGATATTCCAAAATTTTTTGGGGTCCGTTTTCATAAGGTTAGGGAGCGTATCATTAAAGTATTTGTCTTTAGCTTGGAGAATGACACTTTGTGTTAAAACAGCAATGTTTTCGTAGGCTGCCCAGTCTTGAGGACAGTTTGAGCGACTCGCTTTCCTGTAAATCCTTTTCTTCTTGTTAAGGGAACGTTTCACGTCTCGCGTGAACCATGGGTCATCTGTTCTGGAAGTTATAGTTACTTTAGGCACGCAAGCAGCTTCAATTTCTTTTAGTTTGTTCCGAAACAGGCACCAGTTTTCATAAGTTGTACCGTCGTCAAAGTACTCGTACAAATCGGCTGCAAAATCCTGTAGCATACTGTTCAACTTCGTTATTTCGGCACGCGTGTGGTTCAGTAGTTGTTTTTTTAGTTTTTGATTTGTTTGCAGGTGGAAGTGAAACCAAGCAATGGACAGCCCTATGATCGCTGATTTCTTCGAGTACGCGTTTGTTAGCAATTTCAGGACTGTTAGTTAGAACTAGATCTAAAACGCTATCCTTTCGCGTAGGTTCATGTACAAGTTATGTTAAGTTTTGATAAAGAATCAACTGAAGAAAGCGAATACATTCAGGCCGATTATTATGATTATGGGTAGACAGAGTGGACCAGTCGATTTCTGGATAATTAAAATCACCGGCTAAGAAGAAAGGAGAATTCGGAAATTTGCGCATGACTTGGTCAATGGCATCGCTCAGAAGATCTGTGAACTCTAAATTGCTGTCGGGGGGTCGATAACACGCGCCAATGACACAAGCGATGTGACCAATATGACAAGAGGCCCAGACTATTTCGAGAGGAGAGTCTACTGGGATAAGAGAGGGGTGGTATAATTCGTTAATCGCAATAACTACACCGCCACCTCGGCAGCAGATTCTTTCTTTGCGGAAGATAACGAATGAGGATGGTAGCGAAAGCTCGCTGCTAGCGGCGTCCTCCGAAAGCCACGTTTCGGTGCCGATAATTATATCTGCAGAACACGTGTGCACGATGGCTTGTAAAATGTCAGTCTTATATATACACATTTACATATATACACATTGTTACGATGCGGAAGTCACAGATAAATATGTATTGACAGTATATAAAATAGGTGGCAACGAGCCATAAACAATATGGCTGTCGAGCCCGATTCCACGTTCACATGTCCAATCGCCTTCTTCTGACTGGCGCCACCCTCGGTTGCAACGTAACAATATATATATATATATATATATATATATATATATATATTGACACGCGTGCTCTACAGGCAGACGACGACGACGATGGGGGCATTAGCGGACTCCGTCTAGTGGGTCAATGGGATTATTAGAGAAAGAAGACGTGTGTCTGTTCTGCTTTGTTTGAACAGGTCGTCCTGTGCTGTTCCTGAAGAACGTCTCCCTGTCTTCTGTTCGCGTTGTATCGCGACACTGGTGAAGGTGCTGGGTATTGACAGTGCCTGATGCCCCGGACTCCTTCTGGGAGTCGTTCATCTAGCCCGGACGCATTGTCACCAGTTACGACACCCGTGCATCACTTCAGTCGTCGACTGCTAGGCCTTGCCCCGGAGTTCTCCCCTCTTCAACCACCTCACAGGCGATCCACACATCGGGCAATGGCCGAAACCAGCGCACCGCTCGCACCCCAAAGCAGCGGGTCTCCCAACCCGCAACAGGTAACCGTTCTTCATCCGCTGGTCCCCGATCGCTATCGCGGTGCAGCCTTCGAAGACATTGAAGACTGGCTTGACAAGTATGACCGCGTCGCACAGATTAACCAGTGGACCGAGCAGCAGAAGCTCTCTTACGTCTATTTCGCCCTTGACGACAGTGGCCGTACTTGGTACGAGAACCGCGAAGCTGGCCTAACGACATGGAATGACTTTCGGCAGAAAATCACAGATACATTTGCAAGTGCCGACCGACGCGACCGCGCCCAGCAATTGATGGAGCTACGGGTGCAACAACCCAATGAGTCGGTCACAATGTTTGCCGAAGACATGGCCCGTCTCTTTCGTAGAGCCGACCCGAACATGACCGAGGATAGAAAGCTGCGCTACCTCATGCGAGGTGTAAAAGAGCAGTTGTTCGCGGGGCTTGTGCGAAATCCTCCAGTCATCGTCGCTGAAAGCCAAGGCTGCCCTTTATCACAAGGCCAAGAAGTCGGACAGGAAACTGCTCGCACAGGCCAAGGAGCTCTCTGCCAAGCAGGTGGAACCGATGGCTAAGGTCATCAAAAGCTATGGCTTCGCTGTGTGATGTTAATACTTGTTCAAGAATTTTATCAAAGAGGCTGCGGCTATTGAGCGCGCTCTTCATCAACGGTGAAGGCAGTACGATCGACTGTCCAACAGCACCGCAATCAATGCCGCCGCATTGACTCCACATTATCAGAGCTCCTTGCGGGAAATGATCAGAGAGGTCGTCAGAAAAGAACTTCACAGAATTATGACACCGACAGTGGATAGACCCGTCGCGTCAATCGCCGAAGTGGTTCGCGACGAAATCAGGCAGGCGTTCCCGGCTGCCGATCTTCAAGAACAACAGCGTCCCATGAGTTACGCCGCCGTCGTCCGATGTCCCCCACCCGCTACAGCCACACCGCCGTACCACCAGCCTCCGACAGCCGCTCCTTGGTCGCCGCCACTAGAGGAGGCTTTAAGGCGCGCACCCGTGATGCCGATGCAGTCATACCGCCAGCCGTCATTCGCCGCGCCGTGGACCACGCCGCAAAATTACCCTACGAGACGGCCACAATATCGGAGATCCGACGCGTGGCGCACCGCCGATAACCGTCCTCTCTGTTTCAACTGCGGGGGTGCCGGCCATATTTCGCGCCATTGCTGGCATCGCGACTCGTCATTTCGCCCTCTTCGTCCGTGGTGTGATGTTCGACGCACAAATGACGACTCCGTGCTACGGCGCGACGACGCTGCTTTTCCTCCCATAGCGCACCCGAATCAAGCATCTGCGCCCAATGATCGAACTGATTTCGGCCGTCGGTCACGCTCTCCAACCCCTCCACGCGAGCTGCCTGCTGGACGCTCTTTTGCTGACGTTCAAAGACGAAGGTCACCCAGTCCCCGCCGGGGAAACTAAAGGCGGCGACCTCTGGGGGTAAGGTTGCAGGCCCGCCGCAAGACCATAAAAAGCCCCCAACTCTCCCGCTGCAGAACGCCGAGACGCCGATAACCACTGACCCCGAAGAAATTGTGAGCGCCGACCTTGATATTTTCGTGGATGGACAGCCGGTGACAGCATTAGTCGACACTGGTGCCGACTTCTCTATAATGAGTCGGGAACTCGCCCTCCGCCTGAAGAAAGTACAGACGCCATGGGCGGGACCTCACATAAGGACGGCAGGTGGACAATTGCTGATGCCTACTGGAAGATGTACTGCTAGGCTTAACATTGGAGATTCGTCGTTCGTGGCCGCTTTCATTGTTCTTCCCGTGTGCTGTAAAGATTTGATTATTGGAATGGATTTTCTAAGAGAATATGGCGCCGTAATTAACATCCCAGACCACATGGTGACGTTTTATAAAAGCCCTGGTTTAGTTCCTTGCTTATCGCCGCAACACAACTCCTTTCGTCTAACAGAAGACGACGTCGTAATCCCACCTCGATCATGTATCCTTGTTTCCGTGGCATGTGACGTACCGTTTCATTGCGAAGGAGTTGCCGACCAAATAACCATTTTGTTGTTTACTCACGGTATCTCTGTCGCACGAGGAATTGTAAATGTCACCGACGGGCGCACGAATTTATTGCTAACAAACTTTAGCACAGAGCGACGGCACCTTCCAAAAGGCACGGCTGTGGCTTATTTTGACGGTGTTGCGGATGTTCGCGGCTGCTGTTCACTACTCGAAGAAGCGCCTACACCAGACCCAGCTCCTGCACTTGACGTCAGCACTGTTTTGCCACAGCACGAACGCGAACGGCTTCGTACGCTACTAGCCAAGTTCAACGACTGCTTTGCGTCGACGTCAAGAGTCGGTCGGACGCCTCTAACAAAGCACCGAATAATTACAGAGGATACGGCAAGACCAATTCACCAAAATCCTTATCGTGTGGCTCCCAGAGAACGTGAAGCCATACAACAACAGGTGACGAAAATGCTTGAAGACGACGTGATCCAACCACCAACGAGTCCCTGGGCGCGTTGTAATAACCACGCGTCGTAATAACCGACCGAGGCACCGCTTTCACAGCTGCGCTTTTAGATCACGTCTTGCTGCTAAGTGGAACGGCTCATCGGAAGTCAACTGCCTACCATCCACAAACCAACGGATTGACGGAGCGCCTCAACAAAACAATTGAAGACATGCTTTCAATGTACGTGGATGTCGAACATAAAAATTGGGATGACATCCTCCCTTATATCACGTTTGCATACAACACCGCGAAACAAGAGACGACGCGCATGACTCCGTTCAGCCTTGTTCACGGCCGGGATGTACGAAAGATGTTGGATGCTATGCTTCCACACGAATTTGACGACACTGACACGGACGCCGATGTGTTTACCCAACGCGCCGAAGAGGCTCGGCAGCTCGCGCGCTTGCGGATCTGCCAGCAGCAAGACTACGACGCAGGCCGCTATGATGCTCACCGTAGAACCATAACCTATGAAGTCGGCGACCTAGTGTGGGTTTGGACACCCATACGGAAACGAGGCCTCTCCGAGAAGCTGTTAAGGCGATACTTCGGCCCATATCGAGTATTGCGGCGACTCAGTGATGTCACCTACGAGGTCGTCCCTGATAGTCCCAACTGTACGCGGCGCCGCCCGCACCCCCCTGAACTTGTGCATGTTGTGCGCATGAAGCCGTATGTGAGCGAATGACTATGCGAGGGACCCTCACTTCCGCAAGTGACGTTTCCGGTCTAGCATCGGGGCGATGCTCTTTTAGGGAGGGACAAATGACACGCGTGCTCTACAGGCAGACGACGACGACGATGGGGGCATTAGCGGACTCCGTCTAGTGGGTCAATGGGATTATTAGAGAAAGAAGACGTGTGTCTGTTCTGTTTTGTTTGAACAGGTCGTCCTGTGCTGTTCCTGAAGAACGTCTCCCTGTCTTCTGTTCGCGTTGTATCGCGACAATATATTGCAAGGATATGTGGCTCAACGACGACGTCCGGACGCGGCAGGCGATGGCGACAAAAGCACGCCACATGTCCCGCGATACCGCAGAAGCATGTCGGCCGATTCTTCCGCGTGCGCCATGGATCTTGCGGCCCGAAGTACTGAGGGGGCTTTTGAGGGACAGGGACAAGCGCTGGGCGCGGTGGCGGCGTCGAGTAGGGTAGTGTCTTTGGTATAGGATGCGACGCGACTTCATCGTACGTCAACGGTGCAGCAATCTGAGTGTACTGGTGGACTGGTGGAAGGGCCACTGCAATCTGCTCGCGGATGGCATGCTGCACGGCCGAGGACAAAGGTTGGACAGGCTCCTGGGTAAGAGGGAGCAGCGAGAGCTGGCGGGCCACCTCTTCACGAATGAATGTTTTGATCTGAGGCAGCAGAGACCCGTCATCAGCCTGTCCGTCAGCAGTTGCCAAACTGGAAAGGGAAGCCACGTGAAGAACAGTTTGGCGGGCGAGCGCTCGTTGCCGGCGTAATTCGTCGAAGCTTTGGCAGTATGTGACTACAGCTGCAACGGTGGTAGGATTCTTGGCCAAGAGCATTTGAAAAGCGTCGTCGTCAATGCCCTTGAGAATTTCGTTAATCTTATCGTCCTCAGTCATGGTTCGTTTCACGCGGTTGCAGAAATCGATGACGTCCTCGATGTAACTAGTGAAAGTCTCGCCCGGCTGTTGCACTCGTTGGCGAAGGCGCTATTCGGCGCGAAGCTTTCGCAGGGCAGGATGGTCAAATACCTCCACGAATGCAGTCTTAAAGTCATTCCATGTCGCAATAGTTGCTTCATGATTGCGGAACCAGAGGTGGGCGACATCCGCAAGATAAAAAATCACGTTGGTGAGCTTTGTCCGATCGTCCCATCTGTTGTGGTTGCTCACCTGTTCGTACGACAAAAGCCAGTCTTCGACGTCAGTATCAGCAGTGCCACTGAACACAGCTGGGTCTCTTTGGCGAACGGCACCGCAGGTGACTGGACCAGTTGACGAAGTGGGTCGCTCACCGGCGTCGTCCGGCATGGTCGGGGGGGTAGCGGCGGGCAGAGTGCGGCTCCGGAGTTCCAGGGCGAGTCGTTAGGATACCCCGGACCTCCAACAAATGATATGGGGTTTATTGGCGTTTAATCCCAGTCACGTTAGGTCCAGCGCAAAGAGTACCCGAGCAGTTCCAGCCAAATGCCAGCGCGAGGAAACCAGCGACACCGATCCTTTTTTGTCTGCCTCACTTCAGGAGCCATGCGACCAGAGAGACGCTTGTGCTACCTTCGTCATTGCAATATATATATATATATATATATATATATATATATATAATTGTGTGTGTGTGTGTATGAGGTGTGGGCCCCGGACCACCCACCAGGGAACGCATTGGTGATGCCGAACTGAACCACTGAACTCCACATTTGAACCCACTGGAGCACGCACATACACAGTACCTAAATTACCAGCACAAAATGCACACTTCACGTGGGCCATGTACTTATAAGTTATTGTAACTAACACATGCAGTCCTGAGGCTGTAACTACAATGTATGTCGCAGAATATCAATTGTCTCTCGCCATGTGTTCCTTTTGCGTGGAGCCCTTTGACGGGTAGCGGCCGATGTCGGTCCCGAAGGGTCGACTGGCTGTAGGACGACGTCACCATTGGTCTACCCACGGCACCATGGTTCCCGCAGCCAACGCAGCGACAATAGCCGACGCAGCCGTGGTGGCTGCACAGAAGGTGCCGCTACTGCTCACGCCTCCTTTAGCAGGCAGGTCGTGGCATTGGCCCGGGATAGAGGCCCCTGCGCCTGGCTCCTTGGAGTGGTCGTCCAGCAGGAACACTGGTCATTGGCCTCCGAGAACGGTGTAGTGGGCGCTCTGTGTTCTCTGGACCAGCGTCCAGCGAGAACCGGCTAGCCTTCAACGCCGAGCAGCACAGAACACCGGCACGCACGACGCATCACGCGCCACACGAGGACACTTCGTCTTCGCCTCCGCACTGCGAACGTAGCATTGTTTTTGCTTTCCGCGCGCCTGTATACATATCATGACAACACCCTGTTTTAAGGAAGTTGTTCACAACTTTTCTAATGGGTAAGACAAGCCAGAAAGCAAACGTCAAACTGTTGCGCGATAGTCCACTTCCTAAAAGAGTTCCCTGTTAGAAGAGGTCCAGGTTCAAATTTACAACTAGTGTTCTAAAAGCAAGGTCAGTGAAGGTTTTCACGTCCCTAAGTACACCACAGGTTTAGGAATTAAATACTACGGTAATATACAATCGGTGTTTCAATGATTTAAACACGGCTCAGGTAATCTAGCCCGACGTTATCCGAACCTTTGATGTATTCAACGGCAAAAGAGTACCTCCATTGCTTAACTCTGTAGTTGAGGTTTATGGCGGACTGCAAGTACTGCAAAGGCTGATGATCGGTTTGTATGACAAATTGCACAGTACGGCACCAAGACTAGTACTTGAGGCATCTGTGTGGAGGACAAACTGCGTTCTGACATTCGGCGCTTGTAGAATGGGAGCGTCGCCAAGCTTATTCTTCAGAATGGTGAATGCTTGCTCTTGAGCTGGTCCCCACGCGAGACTGCTGTTCTTTCGTTTCCTTGTGAGATCTGTGAAAGGCTTGGTGATCTCGGTTATGACAGAGACCTGCTGCACTTGTATAGGTTCGCATTCCTCATACTTCTTGAGCATATTTGGCGACGCGATAGAAACGAGGTTTTTTTGAACAATCTTCAGGGCGAGCCTGCGACGGGCAAAACGTCATTTTTCTCTTTTTCGTTTTTCTCCCGTGACACCTCTTCGTCTTCCACCCATACAGCTACATTTACTGTATTATTTTTTCCCTCCTAGCTCTCGGAGTGCCCCTCTTTAGAGCACCACACGGATCAAGGGATCTCGCAAGACAAATTTTATTTACTGACCAAAAGTCATGACTGGTTCCATCAACTCAAGGAAGTCCAGAAGGCAAACGATGCGGCGGTCAGGCCTAGGCCTTCCCGTCCCGACGTGGGAGCGGGCCGCGGTCCTCCCTCCATGAAAACGAGGGGTGACTACTTCAGGACGTCAATAAAGTTTACTACCTACCTACCTAGACGAAGTCTGCCAGGCAAGTCAGTTACGTTCTCGGGGTGAAGGTCTTCAGACGAGCGACGTGCACAACCTCAGTCTTGGCGGAGCGCTATCCAGACTAGATCTGTTTGCGCACCGGACACCATAGCCAGACTAGATCCCCTGGAGAATAGGTGACATCCTGATGGTGCCTGTCTATGCCTTCGACCAGCGAGACACAGTCTTGGCGATGGGGAGATCGACGTGGGTGGCTAAAGAAAATATGGTATCCAGTGTGTGACGTGGCGGAGGAACGTAGAGGAGTAAAAACGGGCTGTAGCCAGAAGTCTCGCGCTTTGCAGTGTTAAAGGCGTATGTAATGAATGGCAAAATGGTGTCCCAGGCTTTATGATCTGATGCGACGTACATAGACAAGATGTTCACGAGTGTGCGGTTGGTAGGTTCGGTCACCCCATTTGTTTGCGAGTGATACGGTGTCGAGTGGCGCAAGCTGCAAGCGCACAATTAAAGAAGCTCTTCTACGACATCTGCAGTAAACTGGCGGCCACGGTCGCTGGCGATGACGCGAGGAGGTCCGGGACGGAGAATGATCGAGTTCAGCAGAAAAACTGAAACTTGGCTGGCGGTGGTAGATGGCAAAGCAGCCGTCTCGCAATACCGAGTCAGATGGTCAGCACATACAATGATCTAACGGTTCCCTTTCCATGAGTGGGGAAAGGGACCCATGATATTAATTCCAACTTGCTCGAAAGGAGTGCTCGGAGGCGTGACTCGTTGTAGGAGTCTGGCTGGCGTCGTATTTATATGTTTGTCGGCGTGACACTGAGCGCAATTGGCCACATATTTTTCAGTCGACGAACGCATTCGGGGCCAGTAAAACCGTTATTAGGCACAATGAAATGTACGCGCTGCTCCTAGATGTCCGGAGGTAGAGTCGTCGTGCATGGCAGGTACAATAGTGGAGCGTAGCTTCTCCGGAACAACAAGAAGGAAGCGCGCACCAATGGGGGCGAAATTCCTCTTGTAGAGGAGGCCATCACGAACACAATAGCTTCCGCTTGTTGAAGAGTCATGTGCAGCGTTGAAAAGCAGCTCTAAGCTGAATTACTCTCGCTGCTCCTTCTCAAAGGTCTCTTTATCAGGAAACGCAGGTGCCCAAGAAACAATCAAATGTTCAAAGTAATCCGCATCACAAAGTGTTGTGTTCAGTGGCATTCGCGAAAGGCAGTCACAATCAGCCTGTCGGTTGCCGCTCTTGTATGAAAGCGTGAAGTTTGTCCTGCATGAGACGTAGAGCCCACCGCGCGAGTCGACCAGAGGGATCACGAATGTTGACAAGCCAGCATAACGAATGATGATCTGTGACGATTGTGAATGGGCGTCCATACACGTACGAGCGGAAACGCTGCACAGCCAAAATGGTCGCTAGACATTCTTGCTCCGTAACGGTATAATTGCGTTCAGGCTTACTTAACGTACAACTCGCATAGTACGTCAATGACGTGCTCTTTCCGGTCGCATCGCTGAACGAGGACTCCACCGACCTCCATGCCACTCGCATCGGTGTGGATCTCTGTCGGTGCGACTGGGTCGAAATACCGAAGGATGGGACCCATCGTCAGTCAGAACTTGAGTTGACGAAAAGAAGCGCCGCACTCGTGAGTCCACGCAATAACGGCGTCCTTATGCAGAACACAAGTCAGGGGATAGGCGACATCAGCAAAAGCAGGTATAAATCTGCGGAAGTAAGAGCAGAGGCCTATGAAACTACGAGGTTCTTTAGCAGACCGAGGATGCTTACATGCTTCAACAGCTGCTCTCTGTTGTGGGTCAGGCCTGATACCATCCTTGTCTACGAGATGGACAAGCACCAATGGCTGTCGCTCACCGAAGTGACATTTCCTAGAATTGAGTACCAGGCCGGCGTGTTAGATGCATTCTAAGACGAATTCCAGGTGCATGTTGTGCCCTTCAAAAGTGCTACCATAGATGACAACGTCGTCGAGGTAACACGTGCAAATATTCCATTTGAGGCCTCGAAGAATGGTGTCCATAAATCTTTAGAGAGTCGCGGGTGCATTGCGGAGTCCAAACCCCATGACGTTCAACTAAATAAGGCTATCCGGGGTTATAAAGGCCGTTTCTTTTGTCCGCCAGGTGGCCATTGGTATTTGCCAGTACCCGATCACAAATATACAAAAGAAAAGTAGGACGCCGAATGAAGGCAATCCAATGCTTAAACTACCCTGGAAGAGGGTAATCGTCTTTCTTGGTAATGGAATTGAGACAGTGGTAGTCCACACAAAATCGCTAAGTACGCTATCTTTCAAATAAGCCACTAGGTTCCGCTAGTTTGCTGGGCAACAAAATAAGCATTCATGTAAACAGTGCCGTATGAGTATATTCTATACGATAAATCAATACTAGACGCCTCTACCGTGTCTATGTAAACGCGTCTATAACGTCGCGTCGAGGGGAACCAATGGAAATGCGTTTTTCTTCCAGAGAATGTGCGTATGAATGCGATGATAGGCGATGCGGCAGTTGTTGCAGCAGTGTTGCAACACGCTAATCTGTAGCAGCTGTCGCCGCTTAGGCTGTGACCTTGGCCACAACGTCTGCAGCTCTTCCCGTACGATCGCTCTAATCGTCTCGCGCAAGTCCTCGGCGCCTAGCGCTTCAGCGTCGGCGTAGTTTGTTGTCAGCGCACGGCGTTTGTATTGCCTGGTGAGCATTTCAAGCGTCTTATCGATCGTTGTGGTCTCCGAAACAAATTCTGCCACAATAAGGGGCGGGTTGCGTATCAATCTGGCGAATAGTTGTTCTTTCACACCCCGCATCAAGAACCGAACTTCCTTTTTTTTTCAGACGTGTCGGAGTCGGCGCGGCAGAAGAGGAGAGTCATCGCCTCCGTGAAGATCACGAAGTTCTCGTTCAGTATTTGCACACTGGTTCTAAGAGAACGTCGGCCCTTTTCTTTCGTGCGACACTCGTGAGGGCTTTCACGAAGTTCTCACGTAATAGTTCCCACGGTACCAGGGAGGTGCCTAACTGTTCTCAAACCAGGTCCGAGCAGCGTCAGCCAAATAAAAATAGACATGGCGCAGCTTGTCGTCACCACTTCAGCTTTGGAACGTCGTAGTCGTTAAGTCACCAGCCAGGTTTCAGGGTCTTCAGCTGATTATCCATGGAAGGTCGGTGACTCCCGAGGTTGATGCAGCAGGATGGGGGACGCTGGGGCTGCCATTGGGGTCATTGACTTGGGCTTGGTACCTGAGGTCATCTCGGGAAGAGGTCCGTACTTAGGTAGCAGTCCTTGCTGCCTACGGCAAGCTCGCTGGTCCTTGCCGATATTTGTGTTGTCCTTTGGTTTAAATCTTCGATCGCGGCTTTTCGGGGGCGTTCGGTGCATGAAAGCACTAGCACCTTCACCAGATGTCACGTAGTAGTGAAGGTGAAGAGCACAGTAGCAAAACTTAGTTTCTTCACTGATGGTTTTTCTACTGTGCTCTTCATCACTGTCACTACTATGTGAAATCTGGTGAAGGTGCTAGTGCATCCTTCTTCGTAATCTGGCTCAATCGACGATAATCGACGCAGAAACTTATAGTTCCATCCTTTTTCTTGACCAAGACTACAGGAGATGCCCGAGGGCTTTTCGATGGCTGGATGACCTCGTCGCGCAGCATTTCGTCAACTTGTTGACTTATGGCTGCGTTTTGGCAGATAGGATTGGGTGAGTCGATACATGGATTCTATTCCAATCGCAGACATTTGACGTTCATCGTGTCCTGGGCTCTGCCGGAATCTTTTAGGTAAATATGCGCACCAATATATAAAGAAAACATACAGTGAAATAACACTGTTAATTGCTCAAGGTGGAATTGATTATTTGTACAAACAAAAAATCAGGCGTAACAGAAGGCACGAATATACCACAGTAAAACTGTCGCTCAAGTTTGTGTGTATTGATAAGTAATGAAGGCATCGAACTCATGAACTTGACTTTTCCCACGGCGCTGGATATAGGATGTTAATTATGGCCTTCGAGAACTATCAAGGCACTATCAAGTCAGCCGAAGCTGAGCAAAATGGCTTCTGCAATTCAATTCTTTATTGCAATTCTTTATTCGTCCCTTGTGCTAGCACTAATTTTTATTTGTGATAATTAAAATAGTACAGTACACGAAACAGTCCGGTTTTTCATTTGCATGGTTTCTCACATTTTATTCCGCAACCACAGAAGGACCAATACCAGTTCTTTCTGTTTTCGAGTTGTGGCAAAAAACCCAGATGTGAGTGTGAGGAATGCTATCAGAAAAGTTATAGAGGGAAGGGGATTTTTATAGAAAGGCGAGCGTGAATCTGCGCTAAAATGATCTATAATCCGTTTCATACAGAGCAGGTAACGCTATAGGAAGGCTAGAGAGCCGTCACTGATTGCGCGGATTCACGCTTAAAATAACAGTTTATCACAGCTCCAGAAAACTTTAGTTAGGCGTAATTCAATTCGATGGAATATTACGCTGGATACTTTTATCCCGGAAAATGTGACTTGAATACGCGGAAATGGGAGGTGCAGCATATCCGAATCACCAAACGACCGACCGACGAAAGTGGAACGTTTCTGCGACCAGCGGCCGCAGCCGTCTTAACGCTAGTGCTTTAAACCAAATCTTAGTAAGTCTCTTCTGTAAGCACAAATGTGGAAAACCAACGCTTGATTTCTCTTAAGCTTACGCCCATATATTTTAGGTTTAGTTTGCAAAATAGTTGCGTTGCCGGCTTAGTTGAAACAGACTGAGCGCGCTAGCGTCAAGCGAATTGATGACTTTGCTGTTCACCAAAGCGGGAGTAAGTGATGAGATCCGCCTTCTGTCTCTTACGGCGTTTCAAACCCTGGTCCTCTACTCCATGGAGAGTCTCGTCAGCGACACACGCTGGGAGAATTCTCTGAGTTTCAATAGAGAGCGTTCTGCCCGCTGGCGCACTTGCGCTGCACATGTGCAGCACGTGATCACTTCGCCTATCGTTTTGCGCAGTTGACTTCATCGCCACATGTGTTCCGCGTTATTTGCTAGCGTGTGAAATAGGCGCGATGAAAAATTGCTTCTGATTATCAGGTGAACTTTCTACTGTTAGGCTATTGGCTAGCATTTCGGCAATGCAAATAGAAAAAGGCATGGATGTGTCAAGGAACACGCAAAAAGATATTAGAAATGCTTTTCAGATGTAGCATAAAAATACCATTAGGTTGTCGAAATGTATTCATAGGGCAATGTGGCTACCGTTTTATTTAAAGATGGAGAGGACACAACTTGAGCTTTAAATAATACCAAGCTACATATTAACAGAACGATAAGCTGCGCGTCTGATCGCCGAACCATTCTATCACATAAATGAAAGAGAAAATACGTTACCATAGCGCCAATTCTGTTATCGCAAAGCAAGTTTAATATGTATGAAATAAGTATATAGTGCGACTAGTTCTTTTTATGCTTACGAGGTTGCGTTTCAACAATTCTCTACAATGTAAGAATAGAAGCTTTACGCTTTTAGGTGGATCTTGAACGTTTATGTGTAATTTCCCGGAATAAACTGTCACACTAACCAGGTGTGAAATCGGTGGACCGAATACTTTAATTGTCCATGCATTGATGACTTTGCTGTTCACCAAAGCGGAAGTAAGTGATGAGATCCGCCTTCTGTCTCTTAGGGCGTTTCAACCCCTGGTCCTCTACTCCATGTAGAGTCTCGTCAGTGGCACACGCTGGGAGAATTCTCTGAGTTTCAATAAAGAGCGTTCATACCTATTGATCGTAGCACAGCTGGAATAGTGGAATATACCGCAACCGACCGTTACCTTATAATGTTTTGCATATGTTCTGTAACGCTTCTCAAGCATCAAAAAATGTCAGCATTTTTTTTTATTACGATAAGTTCACTCGTATAATTCGTGCGATTGACTGGACTGACGTGCTTGAAGAGCAATGCGATGAAAAGGTTTTTGAATCTTTTTTCTTGCAAAAATATCTGAATGCACAAGTAACAGTACTGTCACACGGTGGTTTAGCTCGCGAAGAAAGCCTTGGATTAGTGATGCTTTATTACGGTCCATTAAAAAAGATATAATCTTCGTACGAAACTTATAGTCCAGCCATTCCATAATGCGCTGCAGTTGCGCTTCCACTTATATTGCAATTTTCTAACAGTCACTTTAAATAATGCCAAGCGTAATTACTACGAAAATAACATAAGGAAAAATGGTAGTGATACAGGGGAAACTGGCCGGTTATTAAAGAATTCTTGAGCATTAGTACAACAAAAATCATATATCCGGTGTGAACCACCATTCATTCTGCTAATATTACTGACCTCAAGTCATAGGTAATGTTTTCAGTGACCATTTTAGTATTGCAGACGGTAGTAAGCCTGATTCAACGTTACTTCGTTTTCCGCGCTGTTCTCATTCCGTTTACCTATTCCCCACAACATCGCAAGAAGTGTGTAATGTTATCAATTCTTTTAAACCAACCGCTCCACGTATCGACTTGATACACCCCTCTAGCATTAAGCATGTGTTTAAAGAAATCTCACCTGCGTTGGCACATATATTACACAGAAATTTTATAGATGGCAAGTTTCCTAATCGCCTCAAGGCAGTTAAGTGATCCCAGTATAAAAACAAGCTGACCGTAAGTGCATGAGTAATAATCGTTCTACTGCATTTTGTCTTCT
>NC_051157.2:166434075-166511581 GCF_013339745.2 Dermacentor silvarum
CATGGGTCTACCCACGGCACCATGGGTCCCGCAGCCAACGCAGCGACAGTAGCCGACGCAGCCGTGGTAGCTCCACAGAAGTTGCCCGCTACAGCTCACGCCTCCGTTAGCAGGCAGGTGGTGGCATTGGCCCGGGATAGTGGCCCCTACGCCTGGCTCCTTGGAGTGGTCGTCCAGCAGGAACACTGGTCATTGGCCTCATAGAACGTCGTAGTGGGCGCTCTGTCTTCTCTGGACCAACGTCCAGTTATAACCAGCTAGCCTTCAACGCCGAGCAGCACAGAACACCGGCACGCACGACGCATCACGCACCACACGAGGACACTTCGGCTTCGCCTCTGCACTGCGAACGTAGCATTGTTTTTGCTTTCCGCGCGCCTGTAAACATATCATGACAACCCCCTATTTTAAGGAAGTTGTTCACAACTTTTCTAATGGGTAAGACAAGCCAGAAAGCAAACGTCAAAGTGTTGCGCGAAGGTACACTTCCTAACAGAGTTCCCTGTTAGAAGAGGTCCAAGTTCAAATTTACAACTAGTGTTCTAAAAGCAAGGTCGGTAAAAGTTTTCCTGTCCCTAAGTACACCACAGGTTTAGGAATTAAATACTATGGTAATATACAATTGGTGTTTCAATTATTTAAACACGGCTCAGGTAATCCAACCCGACGTTATCGGAACCTTTGATGTATTCAACGGCAAAAGAGTACCTCCATTGCTAAACTCCGTAGTTGAGGTTTACGGCAGAGTGCAAGTAAAGCAAAGGCTGATGATCGGTTTGTATGACAAATTGCACAGTACGGCACAAAGACTAGTACTTGAGGCATCTGTGTGGAGGACAAACTGCTTTCTGACATTGGGCGCTTGTAGAATGGGAGCGTCGCCAAGCTTATTCTTCAGAATGGTGAATGCTTGCTCTTGAGCTGGTCCCGATGCGAGACTGCTGTTCTGTCATTTCCTTGTGAGATCTGTGAAAGGCTTGGTGATCTCGGTTATGACAGAGACCTGCTGATCTCGGTTATGACAGAGACCTGCTGCACTTGTAAAGGTTCTATCAGCTTGTCGGTTGCCGCTCTTGTATGAAACCGTGAAGTTTGTCCTGCATGAGACGTAGAGCCCACTGCGCGAGTCGACCAGAGGGATAAGGAATGTAGACAAGCCAGCATAACGAATGATGATCTGTGACGATTGTGAATGGGCGTCCATACACGTACGAGCGGAAACGCTGCACAGCAAAAATGGTCGCTATACATTCTTGCTCCGTAACGGTATAATTGCGTTCAGGCTTACTTAACGTACAACTCGCATAGGCAATGACGTGCTCTTTCCGGTCGCGTCGCTGAACGAGGACTCCACCGACCTCCACGCCACTCGCATCGGTGCCCACCTCTGTCGGTGCGACTGGGTCGAAATGCCGAAGGATGGGACCCGGTTATTGACAAGAAGAACTTGAGTTGACGAAAAGAAGCGCCGCACTCGTGAGTCCACGCAATAACTGCGTCCTTAGGCAGAACACAAGTCAGGGGATAGGCGACATCAGCAAAAGCAGGTGTAAATCTGCGGAAGTAAGAGCAGAGGCCTAGGAAACTACGAGGTTCTTTAGCAGACCGAGGATGCTTACATGCTTCAATGTTGTGGCTCAGGCCTGATACCATCCTTGTCTACGAGATGGCCAAGCACCAATGGCTGTCGCTCACCGAAGTGACATTTCTTAGAATTGAGTACCAGGCCGGCGTGTTCGATGCATTCTAAGACGAATTCCAGGCACCTGTTGTGCCCTTCAAAAGTGCTACTATAGATGACAACGTCGTCTAGGTAACACGAGCAAATATTCCATTTGAGGCCTCGAAGAATGGTGTCAATAAATCTTTAGAGAGTCGCGGGTGCATTGCGGAGTCCAAACCCCATGACGTTCAACTAAATAAGGCTATCCGGGGTTATACAGGTCGTTTCTTCTTTTGTCCGCCAGGTGGGCATTGGGATTTGCCAGTACCCGATAACAAATATACAAAAGAAAAGTAGGACGCCGAATGAAGGCAATCCAATGCTTAAACTACCCTGGAAGAGGGTAATCGTTTTTCTTGGTAATGGAGTTGAGACAGCGGTAGTCCACAGAAAATCTCTAAGTACGCTATCTTTCAAATATGCCACTAGGTTCCGCTAGTTTGCTGGGCAACAAAATAAGCATTCATGTAAACGGTGCCGTATGAGTATATTTATTCTATACGATAAATCAATACTAGACGCTTCTACCGTGTCTATGTAAACGCGTCTATAAGTTCGCGTCGAGGGGAACCAATGGAAATGCGTTTTTCTTCCAGAGAATGCGCGTATGAATGCTATGATAGACGATGATGCAGTTCTGGCAGCAGTGTTGCAACACGCTAATCTGTACCAGCTGTGGCCGCTTAGGCTGTGACCTTAGCCACAACGTCTGCAGCTCTTCCCGTACGATCGCTCTAATCGTCTCGCGCAAGTCCTCGGCGTCTAGCGCTTCAGCGTCGGCGTAGTTTGTTGTCAACGCACGGCGTTTGTATTGCCTGGTGAGCATTTCAAGCGTCTTATCTATCGTTGTGGTCTCCGAAACAAATTCTGCCACAATAAGGGGTGGGTTGCGTATAAATCTGGCGAATAGTTGTTCTTTCACACCCCGCATCAAGAACCGAACTTCCTTTTTTTTCAGACATGTCGGGGTCGGCGCGGCAGAAGGGGCGAGTCATTGCCTCCGTGAAAATCACGAAGTTCTCGTTCAATATTTGCACACTGGTTCTAAGAGAACGACGGCCCTTTTCTTTCGTGCGACACTCGTGAGGGCTTTCACGAAGTTCTCACGTAAAAGTTCCCACGGTACCAGGGTGGTGCCTAACTGTTCTCAAACCAGGTCCGAGCAGCGTCAGCCAAATAAAAATAGACATGGCGCAGCTTGTCGTCACCACTTTAGTTTTTAAACGTCGTGGTAGTTAAGTCACCAGCCAGGTTTCAGGGTCTTCAGCCGATTATCCATGGAAGGTCGGTGACTCCCGAGGTTGATGCAGCAGGATGGGGGACGCTGGGGCTGCCATTGAGGTCATTGACTTGGGCTTAGTACCTGAGGTCATCTCGGGAAGAGGTCCGTACTCAGGTAGCAGTCCTTGCTGCCTATGGCAAGCTCGCTGGTCCTTGCCGATGTTGGTGTTGTCCTTTGGTTTAAATCTTCGATCGCGGCTTTTCGGGGGCATTCGGTGCATAAAAGCACTAGTACCTTCACCAGATGTCACGTAGTAGTGAGGGTGAAGAGCACAGTAGCAAAACTTAGTTTCTTCACTGATAGTTTTTCTACTGTGCTCTTCATCACTGTCACTACTATGTGGAATTTGGTGAAGGTGCATCCTTCTTCGTAATCTGGCTCAGTCGACGATAATCGACGCAGAAACTTATGGTGCCATCCTTTTTTCTTGACCAAGACTACAGGAGATGCCCAAGGGCTTTTCGATGGCTGGATGACCTCGTGGCGCAGCATTTCGTCAACTTGTTGACTTATAGCCGCGTTTTGCCAGATAGGATTGGGTGAGTCGATACATGGATTCTATTCCAATCGCGGTCATTTGACGTTCATCGTGTCCTGGGCTCTGCCGGAATCTTTTAGGTAAATATGCGCACCAACATATAAAGAAAACATACTGTGAAATAACACTGTTAATTGCTCAAGGTGGAATTGATTATTTGTACAAACAAAAAATCAGGCGTAACAGAAGGCACGAAGATGCCACAGTAAAATTGTCGCTCAAGTTTGTGTGTATTGATAAGTAATCAAGGCATCGAACTCATGAACTTGACTTTTCCCACGGCGCTGGATATAGGATGTTAATTATGGTCTTCAAGAACTATCAAGGCAGTATCAAGTCAGCCGAAGCTGAGCAAAATGGCTTCTGCAATTCAATTCTTTATTGAAATTCTTTATTCGTCCCTTGTGTTAGCACTAATTTTTATTTGTGATAATTAAAATAGTACAGTACACGAAACAGTCCCGTTTTTCATTTGCATGGTTTCTCACATTTTATTCCGCCACCACAGAAGGACCAATACCAGTTCTTTCTGTTTTCGAGCTGTGGCAAAAAACCCAGATGTGAGTGTGAGGAATGCTATCAGAAAAGTTATAGAGGGAAGGGGATTTTTATAGAAAGGGGAGCGTGAATCTGCGCTAAAATGATCTATTATCCGTTTCATACAGAGCAGGTAACGCTATAGGAAGGCTAGAGAGCCGTCACTGATTGCGCGGATTCACGCTTAAAATAACAGTTTATCACAGCTCCAGAAAACTTTAGTTAGGCGTAATGCCATTCGATCGAACATTACGTTGGATACTTTTATCCCGGAAAATGTGACTTGAATTCGCGTAAATGGGAGGTGCAGCATATCCGAATCACCAAACGACCAACCGACGAAAGTGGAACGCTTCTGCGACCAGCGGCCGCAGCCGTCTTAACGCTAGTGCTTTAGACCAAATCTTGGTAAGTCTCATTCTGTAAGCACACATGTCGAGAAACAACGCTTGATTTCTCGTAAGCTTACGCCATATATTTTAGGTTTAGTTTGCAAAATAGTTGCGTTGCCGGCTTAGTTGAAACAGACTGAGCGCGCTAGCGGGGACGTCACGCGAATTGATGACCTTGCTGTTCACCAAAGCGGAAGTAAGTGATGAGATCCGCCTTCTGTCTCTTAAGGCGTTTCAAACCCTGGTCCTCTACTCCATGTAGAGTCTCGTCAGCGACACACGCTGGGAGAATTCTCTGAGTTTCAATAAAGAACGTTCTGCCCGCTGGCGCACTTGCGCTGCACATGTGCAGCACGTGATCACTTCACCTATCGTTTTGCGCAGTTGACTTCATCGCCACATGTGTTCCGCGTTATTTGCTAGCGTGTGAAATAGGCGCGATGAAAAATTGCTTCTGATTATCATGTGAACTTTCTACTCTTAGGCTAAATGGAAATAGAAGAAGGCATGGATGTGTCAAGGAACAAGCAAAAATATATTAGAAATGCTTTTCAGATGTAGCATAAAAATACGATTAGGTTGTCGAAATGTATTCATAGGGCAATATGGCTACCGTTTTATTTAAAGATGGAGAGGACACAACTTGAGCTTTAAATAATGCCAAGCTACATATTAAGAGAACGATAAGCTACGCGTCTGATCGCCGAACCATTCTATAACACAAATGAAAGAGAAAATACGTTACCGTGGCGCCAATTCTGTTATCGCAAAGCAAGTTTAATATTGTGACACTTTTACGTGCTTTCGAGGTTTACGCCTTAACAGAATGTGGGGCATCCAAGACGGGTGAAGAGAAAGACGACGTGCGGCTGGCTAGCTGAATCTCGACAGGCGCTCAGCTGATAAAGGCCGTCGCGACTAACTCTGCCTGGCTGGCTGTTCAATAAACCCCTTTCGTGGGCGTAACAAAGTGGTGGAGCGTGCTGGGTACGACACATCGTACCACGGAGTCGCAACACCTAGAACTTCGCCGGAGCCGCCGTCTTGCCGGTCTCTTGCCTGCGACTGTCCCCATGGCTCACGACGGAAGTGGACAAACGCCAGCTCTAGTTGTCCCTGCTCCAAGGTCGACGCCGATTGGACCTTTGCAGCACTACATGGAACCATGCTCGTTCGCGGGAAAAGCGGGCGAAGATGTCGACGAGTGGCTGACGCACTACGCAAGGGTGAGCCGATACAACCGTTGGGACTCTGTCACTCAGCTCGAATACGTCGTACTGTTTCTGAGTGAGACAGCGCTGATGTGGTACGAAAACCACGAAGACTCGCTAACAACGTGGGAGCGCTTCGTTGAAGAAATTAAGAAGTGTTTCGGCGACTCCTACGCCAAACAGAAGCGCGCGGAGCGAACACTAGCTCAAAGAGCTCAAGCTCCCGGAGAAACTTGCACGACATACATAGAAGAGATCCTCAAGCTGTGCAAAATAGTGAACTCCCAGATGTCTGAGGAAGACCGAGTTGGACATCTCCTCAAAGGAATTGCAGAAGATGTCTATAATTTCCTGATAGGCAGGGAACACGTTGATTCCGTCTCGGATGTCGTACGTCACTGTCGTACATTTGAGACGTTGAAGACACGTCGCATTGCGCCAAAATTTGGACGACTGGCAAATGTGACAACCGTTGCCAGCGTCGATGAGAGCCCGTCCGCCGACCTTTCGTCTACTATACGGCAGATCGTGCGTGAAGAACTGCTGCGACACGAGGTGCTTGCGTGCAACGTCATGCAACAACCAGCTGCCTATTCCCCGCAACACATGGCGCCGGCAGCACCGTGCGCTTCGTGGCAGCCGTCGGTCTGTGTCACGGACATCCACCCCAGAGGAGCTCCAGGGCCACGTCAGGGCGCATTTACCCCCGATCAACGACATGAAGAACACCCTCGCCCCAACAGGTTTGCACACTGGCCGACCGTCCTTCCTGTGCAGCAGGCACAGCCACTTCACTCTGCTACACGACCCCCCACGGCTGAGCGCGTCGAGGCGCAGTTCATCGATCGTCGTTTACCTGTGTGCTATAGCTGCGGCGACTTAGGTCACATTGCCAGGTACTGCAATCGCCGCCAACCACCGAGGTTCGAGCGATCGACGATGTCTAGGCGGTACCGCACTCCACATGAAACGTACTCACCCTCGCACGCATATCCAGGACGCATCCCTCACCAGCGCCCGGAGGTACTGCGGAACCGTTCTCCAGCATCCGACCGCAGCTTGACACCACCACCCGCTCCTCGCGTAAGCCGGTCGCCGTCTCCGCGGCGTCGCTACCCGTCGCCACCTCCGGAAAACTAGTCAGCGCGGCAGTTGGAGGTGAGGTCGCTGGACAATCTTCGATGTCGCCTGAGATACCTCCACCCATTTCTATGTTTAAAAATAAGGTGTCTGTACTGATTGACGGAGTTTCGACAATGGCCTTAGTGGACACGGGAGCAACCGTTTCAGTGATGAGTCTTGCGTTTAAAAGCCTCCTAGGACGAAAAGTGATGTTTCGCTGGGACCGTGCCGATACGTTTCGCGGAGTGAGTGGGGACTTATTGCATCCCGTCGGGGTGTGCAATGTGGACGTTATTTTGGGTGGTCAGATATTTAACGCAGAGTTCGCTGTTCTACCTCATTCTACGCATGACGTCATCCTGGGCCTTGATTTTTTGAAACTGTGTGGCGCCACTGTCGACTGTGGGACGGGAGAAATTAGTGTAGGTACGAGCTTTTCAGCTGCGTTTATGGAGAGCCCGCCGTATCACGAAAGTGTGCTTTGTGTATCCAGGGATACAGTTTTGCCTCCGTTATCTGCAAGCTGTGTTTCAGTCTTCCGTTTCCCTAGCACCGACAGAACGTTTGACGCTTTCGTCGAACCCGTTCGGCTGAGCTGCATCAAGCGGAATGTGCTGATACCGCATTGCACGCTGTCAGTTGTTCACGGATGCACTAGCTTATGGACTATAAACTGTTCCAATGAACCTGCAATACTACCACAGGGCCTGAAACTTGCTGCCTATCATGAAGATCAAGTGCTGTCACTCGCCATTCTTACAGAGGCCCCTGATTCTGCGGATGAACGCCATTTCGTTAATGCATGCCCTGCTGTGGACTCCTCCATTCTAGCTATGGTGAACAAGTCGCTGAGCACTAAACAGCGTCGTGAAGTGGCGAATATTCTGCTAAAACATGCCGCACTGTTTGACTTTTCGCAGCAAGCGGGGCCACCATCGTTTCCTCCTTCTCGTATACACCATCGCATAGATACGGGATCTGCCCAGCCTTTGCGAGAGAAGCCGTATAGAGTTTCACCATCGGAACGCAAGGTGATCAACGACAAAGTCCGCGACATGCTAAGCAAGAATGTAATCCAAGAATCATGCAGTCCGTGGGCAGCGCCAGTGACTCTGGTTAAAAAGAAAGATGGGACATGGCGATTTTGTGTAGACTACCGGCGTCTAAACACTATCACTAAAAAGGACGTGTATCCTCTTCCACGTATCGATGATGCTATCGACTGCCTTTCATCAGCATCTTACTTTTCCTCTGTCGACTTGAGGTCGGGGTACTGGCAGATTCCAATGCACAAGACAGTCAAGGAGAAAACGGCATTTGTAACACCAGATAGACTTTTTGAATTTAATGTGATGCCGTTCGGGCTGTGTAATGCACCTGCAACTTTCGAGCGCTTCATGGACAACATCCTGCGTGGTTTGAAGTGGGAAGTGTGCATGCGCTACCTAGACGATGTAGTGATTTTCGGGCGCACGTTCAGTGAGCACAACGCACGCCTCGATCTTGTGCTAGAGTGCTTGGGAAAAGCAGGTTTGGTGCTCAACTCGAAGAAATGCCATTTTGGAGAGCGCCAAACACTGGTTTTGGGCCATCTAGTGGGCAAGGACGGCATACGACCCGATCCAGCGAAGACTGCTGCTGTCTAAGCCTTCAAACAACCTGGCTCAGTAAAAGAGCTACGCAGTTTCCTGGGCCTTTGCTCGTATTTCCGCCGGTTTATCCGTGGATTTGCCAACATCGCGTATCCGCTGACATGCCTCCTTCAGAAGGGCGTTCTTTTTGAATGGTCCCCTGAATGCGAGGCCAGTTTTCGGGAGCTGAAGTTGCTTCTGACGTCCCATCCCATTCTCCGACACTTCGACCCGGCTGTTCCCACAGAAGTTCATACGGACGCTAGCGGTATTGGAGTCGGCGCAGTCCTTATTCAACGCGTCGACGCCAAAGAACACGTCGTTGCCTATGCGAGTCGCTCCTTAAGCAAGTCCGAGCGCAACTACAGAGTCACAGAGCAAGAATGTCTCGCAGTGATTTTCGCAGTACAGCGCTTCCGGTCATACCTGTACGGACGCCCCTTCACTGTGGTGCCAGACCATCATTCTCTTTGCTGGCTGGTTAATCTCCGTGATCCGTCAGGTCGGCTTGCGCGTTGGACACTTCGTTTACAAGAGTATGATTTTACCGTTTCTTAGAAAAGCGGCCGACGGCACGCCGACGCTGACTGCCTCTCGCGCCTTCCGCTTCCGACGACGGACTGCGACGCTGACAACTTCGATCGCTATATCGCATCATTGGAGCCCGGATTTCCTGATATTAATACCTTCAAGATCGAGCAGCAAAAGGACAGAACTTTAGAGCCACTGCTCACTACTGCCAGGAAATCAGCACCATCCACTCGTTTCTGCGTTCGTGACGGAGTAGTGTACAAAAAGAACTATTCTTCTACAGGTCCACGATATCTCCTGGTGGTCCCGGAGAGTCTCCGTGTTTCCATCTTGCGCGCTATGCATGACGACCCAACTTCTGGTCATTTGGGATCGGCGCGAACGCTCTACCGCACGCAAGAAAGGTTCTACTGGCCTAAAATGCGTCAGGCGATCGACCAGTACGTGTCCAGCTGCAACGAGTGCCAACGTCACAAGCGTCCGACGAGCACTCCGCCTGGTCGACTACATCCAATGTCACCCCCAAGCACTCCTTTCGAGCAAGTCGGCATCGACCTTCTCGGTCCATTCCCGCGGTCATCTGATGGGAATCGCTGGATTGTCGTGTGTGTCGATCACTTGACACGCTACTGTGAGACAGCTGCTATACCATCGGCTACTGCCACCGAAGTGTGTATTTTTATGCTGCGTTTCGTCATTCTGCGACATGGACCTCCCAGAGTCATCATCAGCGATCGTGGGCGCCAGTTCACTGCAGACGTGGTCGAAGAGATGCTCCGTCTATGTGCTTCAAGTTTTCGACATTCCACCCCGTATCATCCACAAACAAACGGCCTTACGGAGCGCACCAACAGAACCCTCACTAACATGCTGTCCATGTATGTCGCGTCCGATCATAAGAACTGGGACAGCGTGCTACCTTTCATTACGTACGCATTCAATACCTCACAGCACGAAACTACGGGCTACAGCTCCTTCTTTCTTCTTTATGCTCGTCCGCCACGTTATACATTGGACACTATTTTCCCGTTTTCAAGCCACGATAATCTTTGTCTATCCGAGACCGTCTCTCTTGCTGAAGAGGCCCGACGACTTGCTTCTTTGCGCACGCTAGTTTCACAAGACCGCTCGAAGGCACGCTACGACCGCCGACGCCGACACGTGATATATGACCCTGGTGACTTTATGTGGCTGTAGAAACCAGCAAGAACACGTGGGTTATGTGAAAAGCTACTGGCCCACTATGTGGGGCCATATGTTATCACGGATCGTATAAGCGAATTGACTTACCGTATAGCACGCCTCACATCAAATGGCCGACGGTCAGCAAAGACTGAAATTACGCATGTCGCCCGTTTAAAGCCTTTCGTCTCTCGACAGCCTGTTTGACTTGCCCGGTGGGCTTCGTCTGCGTGGAGGGAAATGTGACACTTTTACGTGCTTTCGAGGTTTACGCCTTAACAGAATGTGGGGCATCCAAGACGGGTGAAGAGAAAGACGACGTGCGGCTGGCTAGCTGAATCTCGACAGGCGCTCAGCTGATCAAGGCCGTCGCGACTAACTCTGCCTGGCTGGCTGTTCAATAAACGCCTTTCGCGGGCGTAACAATATGTATGAAATAAGTATATAGTGCGACTCATTTTTTTATGCTTACGAGGTTGCGTTTCGACAATTCTCGACAATGTAAGAATAGAAGATTTACGCTTTTAGGTGGATCTTGAACGTTTATGTGTAATTTCCCGGAATAAACTGTCACACTAACCAGGTGTGAAATCGGTGGACCGAATACTTTAATTGTCCATGCATTGTCTAACATACCTATTGATCATAGCACAGCTGGAATAGTGGAATATACCGCCACCTTATAATCTTTTGCATATGTTCTGTAACGCTTCTCAAGCATCAAAAAATGTCAACATTTTCTTTTATAACGATAAATTCACTCGTATAATTCGTCCGATTGACTGGGCTGACGTGCATGAACAGCAATGCGATGAAAAGCCTTTTGAATCTTTTTTCTTGCAAAAATATCTCAATGCACAAGTAACAGTACTGTCACGCGGTGGTTTAGCTCGCGAAGAAAGCCTTGGATTAGTGATGCTTTATTACGGTCCATTAAAAAAAGATATAATCTTCGTACGAAACTTATAGTCCAGCCATTCCATAATGCGCTGCAGTTGCGCTTCCACTTATATTGAAATGTTCTAACAATCACGTTAAACAGTGCCGAGCGTAATTACTACGAAAATAAAATACGGAAAAATGGTAGTGATACAGACGAAACTGGCAGGTTATTAAAGAATTCGTGAGCATTAGTACAACTAAAAATCATATATCCTGTGTGAACCACGATTCATCCTGCTAATATTACTGACCTCAAGTCATAGGTAATGTTTTCAGTGACCATTCTAGTATTGCAGACGGTAGTAAGCCTGATTCAACGTTACTTCGTTTTCCGCGCTGTTCTCATTCCATTTACCTATTCCCCGCAACATCGCAAGAAGTGTGTAATGTTATCAATTCTTTTAAACCAACCGCTTCACGTATCGACTTGATACACCCCTCTAGCATTAAGCATGTGTTTAAAGAAATCTCACCTGCGTTGGCACATACATTACACAGAAATTTTATAGATGGAAAGTTTCCTAATCACCTCAAGGCAGTTAAGTGATCCCAGTATCAAACAAGCTGACCGCAAGTGCATGAGTAATAATCGTTCTATCTGCGTTTTGTCTTTCTTTAACAAGGTGATCGAAAAACTAATACACAATCGCTTAACTAAATACTTATCCAAAGTTAATATATAATTCCTGACCAATTTGGTTTTCCTGCGGATTTGTCAACTGAGCTAGCACTTATTACTTCTACTCAGAGGCTTAAATTAGCCATTGATCAAAGCCTCTTAGCGGTGCTCTCTTTATTGATTTCACCAAGGCATTTGACACAAATAACCATCGTATTCTTTGAAGTAAACTTGAATCTTGTGGCATTTCTGGGCCGCCTTTACGAATAATTCGCAACCACCTAATAGACCGACCGCATATATTCGAAGTTAATGGTGTCTTCTCCTCATCAAAAATTGCAAATACAGGCGTCCCTCAGGGATCAATACTTGGGCCACTTTTATTTCTCACATTCAATAATGATTTGCCAAAAATATTAACACATGCGCACTGTCTTCTTTATGCTGATGACACCACTATTTTCGCATCTGATATAAATTTATTCGTATTGCAGGATAAACTTAACGCTGACCTAAAAAATGTTCACTCGAGGTGTGTAAAACAAGCTAACCATTAACCCATCAAAGACAACATTTATGGTATTTCATTCTTCGAAAACTTTGCACATTGATTCTATTGTAGTGTCTCTAAATAATAATTTTAGACACTACCGTGTAGTTCTACATGACAACCCACTGTTCCAGTGCGGTATTCAATCACTTACTAAACAAACTCATTTAGTATTCACATCGTTATAAGAACTCTCTCTTTTTTTTCAGCAGAACATTCTCATGTTTTTATAGTACGCCTACATACACAGTCATCTCTCATACTGCCTGTCATCTTGGGGTAATATGTATGCCACACAGCTTCAGCAGCTAGAAGTTTTGCAAAAGCAGGCATTACAATTAATTGCATTCCGATCGCATACATATGCCTCTGCTCTCATATTCCCTTCCCTAAATGTTTTACTATAGCACATGTTATTTAATCATAAGTTGTTGCTACTTACGTTTCGTGTTATAAATACCGAGCTTATTATTCCCGGTTTTACTCGTTCTAGCCTCATCAGGAATAATCACACAATATTTTCAGCATAACGCAATATTTATTCTCCATGGATCTCCAAAAGCAAGCACTAATTATGGGACTTTCACCGTCGCGTTTTCAGGCATTTCTTTTTGGAATTCAATACCCTTGATATGAAGTTTTCTGCATTATTATCATTCAAGCGTAGAACGAAAGAGCATTTGTATAATTTAACGAACATAAAATTACAAACGTTGTATCATTTATTGAACATACAATTAACAAGATGTTTTTTCTGCTGCACTATTATGCAATGTACTCTTCAAATTACCGAGTCATTGAATTTTGTCTATAATTGATACTTGTCCTCGTTGTTAGTATTACGTGCGATTTATCCTCGTTTGAATTTCTATGAGTATTTTTGAGATTTCTTCCATTTCTATTTTTTGTCATACTTACGCTCTATAACTAATGTTGTAAAATTGTATAATATATGATATGACTCACTGTTTGCGACGATTCTAACTCCCTTTTATGCCTCGTTAGGAGGTCCCCCCGACAACTGTTACTTCTGGACCTCCGAATGTGTACTTATATCCAACTTGTATTTGATTTCATGAAATAAATGTTCATTGATATTGATTGATTGATATAAAATCGGCCTTCATGGAGCACATACATGTATTTTGTCTTTACGTTCTGGTCAATTTTTATTGCCTTTAATATGCCTATCACTGTGAAATGTACAAAATATACACCAAGAGAATCCTGGCATCAAATGCTTTTCTTTGTGGCTTGAATGAATGTTACACCAACGTCATGGAAACATTAACGCAGCATTGCATATAGTAAGGCTGCTATGTGAGCTAAAAAAAACGGTGGTTCTGGCTTTTTTTTTTGTCGTTGAAATGCCTCTTTCACACATGCGTAGGTACCAAAAAAAAGAGAATTCAGACACGCTGTATTAGTGGCTGCTCAGCATCCAGTGGCTGGTCCAATTGAAATGCACATGAAAGTAGAAGGTATAAACAAACAATAAATATAGTTATTATATCAGTCTGCATTGGTTATTCAGGATTTGGAGAGATAAAGTCTTACTATGACAATAGAGTTGGTAAGGGAAGTAGAGCCCGTGAAGGACAATTGGGTGGCAACGCTATCCTGATGTTGCCGCACTTGCCCACCGTGGCATCACAAATTTTCAGCCTCTCATTAATTCACTAATACGGTCTCGAGTCTCGTCTTGTGCGTGCTGCTGAGGGAGCATGCACACTACGGAGCAGAAATGACGTAACGGAAAACAAAAGTGACATTTATACCACATTAGTATCAATCTTACTTATTTACTTATGATGCAGCTAGTGTGGGTGGCATGGTCTAATCTTGGAATCGTGCTCGCTCCCTATTTGTAGTGGGCCCGCCACCGTAGTTAAACGTAGCGGGCACGCCACGAAGTGACATTCCTCCGCCATGCTGACCATGTCTCTTCACGCATTTTCGGGCATTATGTGTCGAACGCGAGGGTTTTTTATACTATCTTGCATTCGAATCAACATTCCTCAGGCGCTTCATCGCAACTGGCGATGTCGGTGACATCGCGCTCGTTTCACAAGCAAGCAGAAAGGTACACAAATTGTGAGAATTGTCTACTAATGCATAAGCACTGTTTGGCTCGGGTGTCACTTCGTTTTGGCCTACTTTTGCTTCCTTGCTTTTCCTGCCTTATGCGCGTCTACCCATGACCCTTCCGGGGGCAAAGCATAATGAGGCTTTAGCAGACAATCGTCAGATTTTCTCGCCGCCTCCCGTCCTTTCAAACCGGTCGTACCAATTGAGCCGGAATGCTGGGCAAGAGCACGTCTCGACGGAGCAGAGCGGGCGAAAGGGGACACCAGCTGCGGCAGGAGCGCGTGAGGTGTCGCGTGTGGGTAGAGTGCATTGTCGCGACACCATGTCAGCCTCGCTGCCGCTCTTGCAGCCTGTGGTATGCGTGCGTTCCTCTTCCGCACAAACTCTGCCTTCTAACTGCGCCTCGGTGAGGCCAGTTAAGGACGAATGAAAACGCGCCAAGTGTCTCAACGAGCTCGCTTTCCCACGAGGAGTTCATAACTCGAAGGACGCTCAGCAGCGTTCAATTAGACATTGCGCCACCCCGAAATCTCATGTTGGCCGAAACCGAGATTTTAAGTTCGTCCACCCCCATTTTTAAGTAGGCACACCCCCACATTTCACGTTGGCCCAATCTCACATGTCATTTACGAAAACTCCAAATTTCAAGTTGGCCCACCCCGAAATGTAAGCTGGGCCACCCCTCTCTCCAAACTTCAAGTTCACCCAACCCTAAATTTATGTTGTCCCACATGCATATTTCAAGTTGGCCCACGCACAAAGTTCAAATGGCCCACTTAAAAATTGCAAGTTACCCCCACCCAAACTTCAATGCACAATACTTCAATGGCGCACTGCAACTACAAGCTTCCTTATGCATTTGCAACCTTATGTATCTCAATGGGTATTCTCTTTTTATTTTATTTTTAGTTTACATTATTCCTTATCGCTTATAAAGCTACCACTCAACTACATTTGCACTATTAAAACTATTAAATGTCCTAGCTTTGCAACTTACGCTTTATTGTATTACAGTTTTCACATGACGGGGCTCAGTTACATGCCAAAGAATGCATACGCATTATTAACGCGGAACACATGTGGCGATGAAGCCAGCTACGCAAAACGGTAGGAGAAGTGATCACGTGCTGCACATGTGTAGCGCGAGTGCTCAAGCGCAGAGAGCATTCTTTATTGAAATTTAGAGAATACTCCCGGCGTGTGTCGCCAACCTGCTACTATGCATGCATTAGAGGACGAGGAATTGAAAGGCAGGCCCTAAGAGAGAGATAGAGAGGGCAGACCTCATCACTTACTTACGGCTTGGCGAATGGCAAGGTCATCAAGTTGCATGGCGTCACGACTAGCACGCGTGTTCTGTTTCAACGTGGCAGGCAACGCAGCGGAAACTACGGAAATATTGCGCTTCCACATATTTCTCGCTCGGCGCATTTTCGCAGTGGCGCTGTTTTTAATAGGCGACACCTTCTACTGTAAAACTATTTATATATTAAAACGTAAATGCATGGACCTAAGCTAAAGACAAATAAAGTATTATTTCTGCACATTTGCGCTCCCAGTATGCAACTTACTACAATTCGGATCAAAGCGCAAGCGTTAAGAGGGCTGCAGCCGCTGGTCGCAGAAACGTGCCACTTCGGTCGTTTGATGACTTAGAACAGCGGCATCTTGCGTGTAATATTCATGCCACATTTTCCGACATAAAGGTATGCGACCTACTGTTGCACCGAATGACATGAGGCCTATCTTATGTTTTCTGGAGTTGTGACAGTATTCGCTGTTACAGTATTCGTTTAGGCGTGAATCCGCGCAATTAGTGACGTCTCTCTAGCCTTCCTATAGCGTTACCTGCTCTGTACAAACTGAATTTTAAATTATTTTAGTGCGTATTGACGCTGCCCTCTCTATGGAATTCATCTTCACTCTATAACTCTCCTCATAGCATTCCTTTACTCACATCTGGGTTTTCTTCCACAGCATGAAAACAGAAAGGGCCGGTATAGCTCCTTTTATGGTTTCCCAATAAAAGGCGAACTTTCGCCCGAAGGCGAAGCATCGATTGCTATGGCAAATTAAAGAATACAGAGAGAGAGAGAGAGAGATATCTAAGTTTTATGATACGAGATGCATTCAGGTCGGCCTGAGGTATATTTCTCTAGCCAGCTACTCTGCGTTGGGGTAGGCTTTGCAGTCTTCGAACGGTTGTGTTAAAGGTCCTGTACAAGTGACAGATTGGTTGCCTCGTAGGCCAGCCACCGCGTCGTGGAGAGGGGCCTTATATGCGGCCGCTTTAGTCACGAAGCGCCTGTAAGAGTTGAGCATGTCATGAAAACGGCGGAGGCCTTTGATGTGGTAGGCCGAGAGTAGTTTTTAAGGGCCAGGAAACGATCAGGCAAGGGTCTAGTCCCTTCTGAAGAGATTTGATGGCCCAGGAAGGGGACGACGAGGGCGCCGAGCGTGCTCTTCTGAACATTGATGAGTAAGCCTCGGTCGTCGAGACGCTGGAAAAGTTCGTGAAGGTGCTGGCGGTGGTCCTCCTAGTTGGGAGAGAAGCCCAGAATATCGTCTAGGTAGACGAAGCCGAAGTTTAGGCCGTGGACAACGTCGTCGATGAAGCGTTGTAAGGTTTGTCCAGCATTGTGGAGGCCAAAATTCATGAAAGGGAATTCAAATAAGCCGAAGGGCGTGATGATTGCCTCTTTGGGACGTCATCCGGGGTGACGGGAATTTGCGTGTAGGCCTTTGAGAGGTCAACAACTGAGAAGATAGAGCTGCTGTGTAAGCGGTGAGCAAAATCCTGTATATGATGGACGGGGTAGCTGTGGGGGATGGTGCGCGCGTTGCGGGCGCGGTAATCTCCACAGGGTCACCAGCCATCCGTCTTCCTTGGCACTAGATGAAGCGGTGAGACATAAGGTCCCTCCGGGCGACGGAGCATTGCTTCACTCCTTCGCAGATCATTGCTTCAAACTCGGCTTGGGCAATTCGCAGGCGGTCCGGGGTTAGGCGACGGGCTCGGCAGGAGACCGGAGGGCCAGGAGTAGTACGGATGTAGTGGACGGTTGTGTGTGTGGTGTGTGAAGTCCGCGACACGGTGCGGTGGATTGAGACAACAAGAAGCGGAAACAAGGAGTGCGCGCGCCGAGGTGAATTCCGTGTTGGCTAAAGACGACATCGTCGAAGTGCACATGAACACGCGACACAAGAAGAAAAACAACAAAAGAAAGACATCCTATTGCAAGACAACACGAAACCTCAAGCAGCCAACGAGGAAACGACAAATCGGCCAGAGTGGCAGAAAAACGAGGCACGCTGGCAGATGGCGAAGAGTTCCAAAGCGGCACCAGGAGAAAGTCGGCCACCAGACCGGGGATTGAAGACGGGCCGTCGGGTTCCAGACCCGAGCCACCAGGACTTCACCCAACCGGGGCCTCTTGCCAACCCATTCCTGGGCGTCGCCACTCTGCCCGATCGTCAACTGCTGTCCGAAGCCGGCGAGCATCTCCGCCCGTGGGCAGAACGAGAGCTGTCCGGCTACGGGCCCGAGTTCCACGGCCAGCAGCCCGGCCATAACGCCGCCGCCGCCTGCCTTCCTGGGCATCGCCACTCTGCCCGATCGTCAACTGCTGCTGCCCGAGGCCGGTGAGCCTCTGCGCCCGTGGGCAGAACGTGAGCTGTCGGGTTCCACGACCAGCCCGACTTCCACGACCAGCTGCCCGGCCTCAACGCCGCCGCCGCCTGACCGTGCTGCCAAGCCGCCTGTCTTCTCCCTCCAAGCCAGAGCTCCGACGCTCTGGTAGCCTGTACGACGGTATGATACACCGACCTTTGGTCAGATCAACGTCACTTCGTGAACCGTCTCGTCTCCATTTCTCCGCGTCGAGACTGTTGCACGCCCACACCCTCGCCGCCTGCCCGCACTTTCATGATATCATTAGCGTTCTAGCTCCGAGTGTGCTTCGTAGTATGAGTTCTTTTTGAGTGTTTATTTTATGGGTTTTTTTCTCCCGTTCAAGTTGTATTAAAAGTTTGTGTGTGTTATCCAACAAACAGCTTTGCCCTCAATTGGGTTCTGGGAGGCTCCGTACCATTAAACCATTAGAGAGAAACCATTAAACAAAAGAACCTGTCATCACAGTGTGGCGCACCTCTCGAGGACGCCCGCTAGGTCGACTGAGGTCGGGAAATTCTGCGAGGAGGGCATGGTACGGTGATTGGTTTTGGACGGCAAGCACCTTAATGTTGGGCTGTTGGGTGGTCGTACGCTGGCCCGGCGAGGAGAGACCTGCTGTGGCATCAATTTTATGTCGGCAGTCTGGTAGGAGATTCTAGTACGTGAAGAAGTCGGACCCGATGATTGGCTCTACAACGGCGGCGATAACGAAATTTCATGGAAATTCGCGGCGTAGGTTTTACATGCGAGACCATTTTATGCTCGGGGCAGTGTCCGTTCTGCGGCGTCCGCACCCGTACTGCGCATGCGCAACTCTCCCTCATTCTCCTCTCCTACGCAGGTGTGCGCTCTCATCCTCCCCTCTCCCTCTCTCCGCCACAGGAGCGGCGCAACAAATCATTGCATATAACTCTCTCACTCTCTCTCTAAGGGTACGCCGGTAGGCGGCGCAAGTGTCGCGGCGCAGTATAATGCGCGCGTTCGCTGTGCTTCCGTCATTCTTTCTCTGTGCAACGATGTGCGAAACGCCATGAACAACGTCAACGTCGGCGCTAGTTGCAGCGGCAGCAAGGTACCTGGTATCGAAGCTTCCATAGAAGCCCATACGTTCAAAACATGGCGGTTCATCGGCGGTTCATGGGGCTTAGCGCCATCTGTGTGAGGAGAGAACACTTCGGGCGGAAGAAAAAATAATGTGACGTCATATCCGTTGAAACAGATGTGACGTCATTTTGTTCTCATAGGCGCGAAACTTGTTTTCGGAGGCCAGTCATTACAGCTTTATATTTAAATGTCCCGCCATACGACTTTGTGGCCGTTCCGAGCTTTCAGCACGGAAAGCGAGGCAGGAAAAGGTCTGCCGTACGGGTGTCGAAATCGCATCCCTGCACTAAACGTACTTTCTTTGGAGGCCGACGAAGGCTTTGGGCGTAGAGTGCTCGTCCTTACGTCGGACGAGAAGCCCGTCGGCCAGCGCTGTCGCACGAAAACATCGAAAGTGAACAATTATCTGGTGGTCGCAACTTACTGCTTTTGACTGAACAGGTTAAGAAACAATGAAACTACCCGCGTCACCAAATTTAGGCTAACGTTGATAAGCAAAACAACACAACATGTGAGGGGGGCGTATTGCAACCGGTGAGCGTTACGAGCGCGCCTTTCTGCACACTTCAAGAGCTGCATTGTATTGCAAGTGATAGCGACGTGAACGCCCGCCGCTATCGATGGGCGCTCTTGCGGTGGGTGCTGAAAAAAGGTATTTATTGATAATGATCAAGTGAAACAGAATTGTCACTTTTCTCGCCATGCGTATATAAAATTGATTGGGAACTTTATTTTCGTTGAATGAATCTTTGTGTCTCTCGTTAATTATAAAACGCTTTTTTCTTTCCGAATGTTTGTTCCCTCCAAACATAGTCGCGCTTCAATCGCTGCTCCCATAACCACCCTTGCTGATGTCGGTGACAATTTGTTCTGAACCGCTTTTCGCCCGAAGCTTCGCGACCTATGCGAATTGACCTTGGCGGCAGCGCCACCGCCGCGGAGCCGAAAAAGGCTCGGGAAGCCAAACGTAAACGTCACCGTCGGCAGGAAACTTCTACGGAAGCAACACTGGCTCGGCAAGCCGAAGTGGAACGTCAGCGTTATCAAGCAGACCCCGAACTCCGGGCTCGGCAAGTCGAAGCGCAACGGCAGCGTCGAGCGGCAGCTCCCGATCCCGAAGCGACGAGGCAACGCGAGTCTGCGGCCAGATGATGTGATTTTTTGAGTTGAATGTTAAGGCGGAGCGAGCAGTAGGTCTTGATGCTCAAGTGATTCGCTGCACTTAGCTCGAAGGACGTGCAAAGGCGTTTGTCGTGCAGGATGGCTCGTGGAAAGCAGCAGATGTCGGATCCGCAGTCAATGAGGAACCGTCGCTTAGTGACTTAGTCGGCGACAAAAGTGCGATGGCCTCCAAGCTCGCGGCCGTCTCTACGGGCTACCGTTGAAGTTTCCCTGCCGTCCGGCTGACCAGGGCGGTTGACATTTCCGGGAGCTGTCACCGAAGCGACGATGGTAGTAGCAGGGGCCGTTATCGTTACGATGCGGCGAGTTTGATTTGCGGTCGTGGCTTTAGGAGCTTTTGCGGAGACGCGGCTGTGGGCGTTGATCCAGGTGCCCTTGAATCGAGTTCAGCTGCCGGGTGATGTCGATACGGCGTACGAGCTCGGGGGTGGACTGTGGGGCGCTGACGGCATGGACGGTGAGTGGTGGCTATGGTAGAGAGACTTCGATGACTCGGTCCGCGATTTGCGCAAGCTGGTCCTGCGGTAGATTCGGCTGGACCTGGAGGATGGCCTGTGTGTGTGATGGTAGGCGCTGGAGCCATATGATTCGGGGAGGCCGTTCGCAACCCGCGTGTTGCCCGCGAGGGCATGCATATGACGCAGGAACTGCGATGGCTTCCAGTCACCGAGCTCTTCGTGCTGACGTAGTTAACGCACTTTCTGGTCTGCTGACGGTGAAAGCCGTCGGATCAGTTTCGTCTTCACGTGTAGGTAACAATCGTCAGCCGGTACTCGCGAAGCTCAGTCGCGTAGCGAGAGTCCAGATGGGCGCCGACGCAGTCGTAGCGCGTCCGATCCTGTTTAATGCGTGCCAAGGAAAACTACGCCTCTGCGTGGGCGAACAACACTTCCGGTGAGTCTGCCCAAAACGGTGGAAGCTTTACGGCGACGCGACAGACGTCCGGGTCGGCGACGGCCGGAGTAGTAGCAGCGTAGCAGCGCCTGCGTTCACAGCGACAACTGCAGCGGAGCTTTGGGGTGCGTGGCCCGGGCGGGGCTGTGCGGAATCATTTCGGAGGTGCTGCTGCTGTTCCTGAAGTTGGGGCTGTTGGTTCTGAATCAGCTGTTGCTGGGCCTGCAGTTGCTGTTGAAGTTGTTGCACTGGTTGGGGAACAGCGGCAAGGGCTTCGTGGTCGGCCGTGGCGGTGCGGTATGTTCGGTTTCCGGGTCACCAGATGTTGTCGAAACACATCACAGCAACTGAAATCCATCGGGGTGCACACATAGTTTATCCAGCTTCTGTTGGCGACAGCGTTCGTATCTTCACTGGCGCTCATTTTGAGAAGCACCGACGCGGTGCGCCGACATAGAAGCGGCGCCGCACATTTCGCCACATTACTATGAACAACCGCAGTGTCGCAGTCGACTCATGAAAACTGGGGCGCGATCTCGTACGGGTTCTAAAATGGAACGGACCACCTCCGTTCCATTTCGGAACGCGTACAAGATTGCGCCCCTGACTGCTTTTTGGACGAACTTGCGCCCAGAAAAACAAGTTAGAATTAGCACAGAGATAGCTGCGAGCAGGCTCGTGAATTGTAAAAAATCTTATCTGTAGATGAGACGCGTTGGGTGTTTATACCCGGCTCATTGAAACATCCCGCTTAATCGCTGGTGTTCGCGCAAGTTCTAGAATCAACACCAGTATTCTCGTCGCGCGTGCAATCTGATTACACAAGGCTTGGAGGTATTATGAGCAACTAGATTCAGCAATAACTTTCGCTAAATATCCAACACAGAAAGGCGAGTCTTGCGCTGGACGATAATTTTTACGATTTCTGAGCCGTGGAAGGACGGTCACCGGGTAAGATGGATAGGTACGCGTGGCAATATCCTCCTAAGACCATTTGAACATTATAAATGCACCTTGGTTTTATATTTTTACCGCGATGATGTACATAGCAAGTTTCCAGCGGATCGATGTCCGTAGACCGAAAATCCCGATGATAGTCCAATACCGGGACGACCCGCGGGGGAGGTGAAGCAGGCTGCAAGCACTCCCCAACTTGCAAAAATGAGTTTATATATTGGGTCAAAATACGCCCCGTATCATATATTAAGCCGATAAGAACATTTACGACGCTCGCGATGCTCGGGAACATAAGTATATATTGTGTCTAGGGATTCGCATGCTGGTAATTTGGTGCTTCACTCTTACTTAATTATGCTGTCTGAGACATTTCTAATGAACGTATAAAGCTGTTTCAAGTAAGAAGATAACATCAGCATGAGCCATTAAGTGACATTAAGAGATTGTGTGACTCACTCTAACTTATAGGTTTCTTGCAAAAATGTGATAATGACTTTATTCCTTGATTTCGTTATAGCTTCTCTATGCAGCTTCACATGATGGAATAATAAGCAGTTCTTACAGTGCATCACATGAGTGTACACGTCTCAGTTAAAACATCATGCGAACTGCTCGGCCTCATGTAATCAGGCACTTGCGTATGACGCTCTAATTCTTAATGATTTAAGTCGACGTCTGCTATATATATATCGTGCCATATAATGTGTTGTCCAAAAGCACTGCGTAAAAAATGGCTGCATGCATATGCTTCATGCTGCTGTTACTTGTGATCTGTGAGTATACGGTTCAGTTTTTGAAGTTAGTTTTCAAGTTAGTTCTTCTTTTTGGACAAGGATGACGGGAGAAGCCCAGGGACGGAAGGCTCGATAAAGCCCTTTTCAAGCATATGTGTTACTACTGCATGTTGGATAACTGCTCATTCCGACGCACAAACACGACATCGACGTCGGTGAATAGGGTTCGGATCGCCAGTATTTATGCGATGAGTCATGACGGACGTTTGACCTAAGGGTCGATTGTCAAAGTAAAAAAAATGTCTCTATAGCCTTCATGAACGCGGCATAGGGATTCAGCTTGAGTATGTGTAAGTTCAGGGGGAAACCATCTTCTCAATGTCGACGTCACTGCCGTGGGACTACGTCGCGGTATGGGCTGAGCTGTCACAATCTTCGACTGGGAAGGGCTCGACCTGATAATTCTGCAGAGCGCTAATTATAGCAAATGAGATTCCTTGTGTCCGGACTTGTGCGGTTAGCACAAATCCGGTTAGCACAATTGATGAGGGGAAGGCAGGTTCGGTTGCCAGTAATTGTCAGCACAGTGTGCGGAACGGTAACTCCATGAGTAAGCATAACGGCCGGAATTGGTGCGACCATGTAATTGCCGTTAGGTACAGCTGGTGTGGAAAGCAAGTCGGCGTGTGTCACAGATTCAGGCGGTATGCGAATAAAAATCCATGCAGCTTAAACGGCTTTGAGGCTGGTCCAAATGGTTGGTAACAAGAGGCAGTCAAGGCGAAGTGCGCCGGCCGAACAGTCAATAAGTGCAGAATGAGTGGCGAGAAAATCCAGACCGAGAATGAGTTCGTCAGGGCAATTCACGATGACGGTGCAGAGAACGACGGTGTGTTGCTGAGCAATGGTGAATCAGGCTGAGCTCGTGCCAAGAAAAGTGACAGTCCCTTCCTCGGCGACTCGTACAGCTCGGTTCGGGGCAGGCGTCAGAACTTTCTTGAGCCGACGGCGAAGAGCAGCACTCATAATAGACACATGCGCCCCGATGTCAATCAACATGCACACAGGAACATTGTCAACACGAACGTGCAAATGATTCTGGTTCGTGGGTCAAGCGAGGATTTCGTGCCAATGTCCTCAATGCAACTCCACCTCCAGAATTTGGACTGTCTAGTTTTCCGGTCGGCGGTGCTGCGAAAAGGTCGGACAAGGAGCACGGCGTGACGGGGGCGAACGAGATTGACGGCGGGAGGCAGAAGGGGAGCGGGAGTAGCTGGATTGTCGCAGAGGTGTTGCAGGTTCAGATGATGGGTCCGGCATAGAAGAAGCGAATGAAAGGAACGAACTCGAGGGACCAGGTTAGTAGTGAAGAAAAGCGTGTCGGAGAAAACGAGCGGCTGCGGCAATGGCGAGTGATATGCCTAATGCGTCGACAGTGAAAACAGATCGGCTTGTCGTCAGCGGTGCGCCATTTGGACGGGTTGCGCTGTCCATAAGATGAGTACGATGTGCGAGGAGGGAACAGGCGTGGATAAAGAGCTTCCGAGCGTACGGGACGAACGAGTGCAAGCCGAAGTTTGACAACTCCTGACGGACGACGGCCTGTATCAAGGAGATCGTCGTCGGAGAAGGATCAGATCACAAGAATGAAAGGGCCGCCGGCTGTGCTGCTTCGACAACACGACGAATGATGCGGGTTAAGCTGTCACGTCGGCAGGGCTGTTGGAAGAGGTCGTCACAAGATGACCATGCAGCTGTGTTGGGAAGGCCTGTGATGTATTGGGATACCTGGCGGCTTTTAGCATGCTCGAGACGGCGGCACTCCGTGAGGATCGTATCGATGCTGGTGACGTTAGTAAACACCAGTATATTGAAGGCGTCATCAGCAATGCCTTTGAGGACATGATTAACCTTATCGTCCTCCGACATGTTCGGATCGGCCTTGCTACAAAGGGCCAAGACATCGAGAATGTACAACACGTCAGACTCGGTAGACGTCTGGACGCGTGTGGCAAGGGACTTCTTAGCATTGAGTTGGCGACCGAACGAATTGCCAAAAAGGTCGCGGAGCTTCTCTTTGAAGAGATCCCAGCTCGTGATCTCCTCTTCGTGGGTCTGGAAGCATGCCCGTGGAGTGCCGTCTAGGTAGAAAAGGACGTTGGCAAGCACAACAGTCGGATCTCACCTGCGACTAGTGCTGACACATTCGTACAAGGGGAGCCAGTCAACAGCATCAGGACTACCGACTCCGGTGAAAACGCAAGGATCCTGCGTGGGGGAAATGCTGACGCAGGTCGCGGCTTCCGTCGTAGAGACCTGCGTAGACGAAGTTCCGCCAGCAGGAGCCGAAGTTGGATTGTCGGCGTTGCGACCCCTGCGAAGCTCCATGGCGGGTACGGGGAACGTGTACCTCCCCCAAATAATGTTACATGCAGCTGATGTACAAGCCTATTACGATATATTTACACGTAGGCTAACGGTGGCCAAGATGGCGACCCTATACCTACCGGGAACACGTCGCCTTCCTCATCTTCAGTGCATCCACACTGTGGTGGCTGTGCCATATGAATATTTTTGCTAATAATAATAATAATAATAATAATAATAATAATAATAATAATTTATTAACATAAGAGTTCCATCAACACCAATACATGATAGGCCTGCCAAGGCGGCATTGGGCTTGAAGGGCAGAGCCGAGAGGCAGGGTTTACGAAACTGCTATATCGCGGACACCACACAATACGCAGGAAGGATTTTTAGCATGAACACGCAAGAAAAGTAGAAAAAAAAACCCTAAGAGCAATGAGGAGAGAAATAAAAGAAAAAAAAACACGTAACTCACGCGGAAACTTAGTGTGAGGTATCACTCAAAATACAAAGCAACCACATAGTGATGCGAAGAATATCAGGAACGTAGTTTTTAATGGATCACATATGAAATTCACATAATAATTTATATAAGGAGGAATAAATATCGAACACCTACAATATCAGGCGTCTCAGACGTGATATACATGGACATACTGTCACACCTAGCGCCCCAAAAGGTAATTAAACAGTGTGGAATGTAAGGAACACCTCGACTAAGAATATATATAAAGAACGAGAAGAAAGGGAACCGAATGGTTTTATTATTATTAATCATGTCATAAGCCAACAAACAATGACACCAAGGACAACATAGGGGAAATACTTGTACTTATTGCTAATTGAATTAAATAAATTATAAATTAACGGAAATTAAAATGGATGAAAAAACAACTGTCCGTAGATGGGGAACGTTTCCACGTCTTCACATTACGCGTGCTATGCTCTTACCATTGAGCTACCGCGGAGCCGCTTTCCCAAGCACTTTCTGTGGTATTTATGTTTTACAACTACAATTAACCCTGGGAGCCAGCGCCACCACTCACAAACCGTGGCCGCGGATGTGGAACATCCTTTCTGCCGTAGGCGTCACTAGCACGTGATCTCATTGGGTGTTTGCAACTGCTCAATAAACACACATATGCTACCTGAAGGCATCATTGTTGCCGGATTTGAGCCCTCGTTATGTAATGAACGAGAAGAAAGGGAGCCGAGAGAAAGGGAGTCGAAAAGAATTCAGCTCCTTGTAGGCAATCGATAGCGTCATCGATTCGTGGTAGCGGGTATACATCTTTGTGAGCGATCTTGTTTAGGGACCGATAGTCAACACAGAACCGTACAGAGCCATCTTTTTTCGTAACAAGGACGACAGGAGATGCCCATGGACTGGTTGAGGGTCGGATCACTTCGCGGTGAAGCATTTCGTCGACTTGCCAATGGGCAAATCGACGAAATGCCGAACATCGTGTGATTAATGAATCACACGACACGATGTTCTGCGGCAGAGACGCGATATGGGCGTTGCCGCAATGGTGATTAGGAGCCAGTGTCAATATTGTGCGTGACAGCAGATGTCTGTCCCAGGGAAGGTTTCCCGACATCAAAACTAGAACGAAATTATTCTAGGATGCTCAGATGCTGAGAGCGCTGAGCTGGGGTGAGACCATCGGCAATAGATGAATCGAACACACCTAAGGCTGTGGGCAAAGGGTTGAACGTAGAGAGAGAACCGAGCGTGCTGTAACTGGCGCAGGACGTGTCTTCGGGAGCATCCATAATTTGTACGGCAGCGATCGCTCCTAGATAGCCAAGCCATTCGCCTTGAAGCAGCATCACAGGGTATGACAATGGGTTTCAGACGAAAATAGCTGTGGAGCCCTGTTTGACGTTCACAGGCGCAAAAGGTAGCAGCAGACTTTTTCGAGTATAAAAGCGGTCAGATGGAGAAAGTAGTGCGATGGCGTCAGAGAGGCTGCTGCAATGCATTGAGACAACGACTGACGAGTTGAGAGGAACGCTGGTGTCGTGCCTGACGAGAAGTTTGTTCGCAATAGAAACATTATCGGCAGGCGTCATATCTGAGATCGGCGACAGTTCTAGTTCGGCCCGTGCGCAATAAATAACAGAATTGTGGCGGGCGAGAAAGTCCCACCCCAGGATAACTTCGTGGGAGCACGAAGAAATCACAATAAATTCGATGGCGTATACAACGTCCTCGATGAGAACACGAGCGGTGCACGCCGCTAGCGGATGAATACGCTGTGCGCCTGCTGTGCGGAGGGAGAATCCGGAAAGGGGCGTCGTGACCTTTCGAAGGAAGCAACAAAGCTTTGCGTCCATAACTGACACAGCGGCTCCGGTATCCACGAGAGCATATGTGCGCACACCTCAACTGACACGTCTATCACATTGGTCGGGCTACGTTGAGGACTTTCGCGTTTCGACGGCGTCGCAGCCCTTGCCTCATGGACGGCGACGATTAGTTTTCCTCATCCCGAGCTACGGGATGAGGCCGCATCGGTGATGGGGAGTGTCGGCGTGGAGAAGGTGAGCGGCGGCTGTTGGCAGACCGGCGGAATGGTGGAGACGCAGCCCGAGGTTCGTCGTCGTAATATGGGCGCGGAGAATCCACCATACGACTTGGTGCATATGGTGTAGCGCTAGGCGACTGAACATGACTACAGTGGCGTGCAGCGTGGTCTGCGTAGCCGCACGCAAAATATATCGGCCGATTGGCCGCTGTACGCCACCGAGTCGCTGCGGCAGGTGCCATCCAAGTGGGAAGACGCGTTGGACGGGGCGGCTGGTGAAGTAATTACATACATGGCAGGCTGTTGTCGAGGCATAGCGAGGACTTCGGCGTACGTGAGAGGTCCCCGTTGAGGGAGTTCTTGGGGCTGGGTGACGACTTTCGCGTAGCTGAGTGGTACATCCGTCGGGATCTGTCGGGGCCTGGCCATGACTTCAGCGTAGCTGTGAGGCGCAGCCGCCGGAACGTGCTTGTGGTGCTCAGGCAAAACGAAGCTGTTATATCCAGCCGTAACTTGTGGTGCCTGCCCAGAAACTGCCGCGCCATAGCCATGACAACCAGGAGGACGCGGAGGAGACCGCGTGCATGACCGCGTGCATGCGCACGCGGTCTCCTCCTCGTCAGCTCCCTGTCTTCCCGACCGCCACCTTTCATCTCTCCGTGGCGCGCTTAGCGAGGCGATAAGAAAAGGCGAAAGCTTGCACTAGGCCTCGCAAAGGTCAAGACACAGCGAAGCTGGCCGACAGATATCAAGCGGCTAGCCTCCAACGCGGGCGTCGGCAAGCAGCAGCGTTCTTGGCACTGTGCCAACATTGGTTAGCCTGCCTGCGTTTGTGGCATGCCAGGAACGCTGTCGCTGGTAGGCGCCGACGCGTCCAGCGCTAGTGACGGGAAGTGTCGCGAAAGGGAAGGTACCTCCGAAAATGATCGCTCGTAGATTACCTTCCTTCATGCCTAGTGAAGTTAAACCAAGTTAAGACCTAGCAGCAACCAAGTTAATACCTAGCAGTAGCAGCCAGTAAGCTTCGCTTCTTCTTTCTCCGATTTTACGCGCCAAAACCAGTTCTGATTATGAGGCACGCCGTAGTGGAGGGCTCCGGATTAATTTTGACCACCTGGGGTTCTTCGCTGTGCCTAAGCTTTGCGTGACCGAGTGCAAACTTTTCTGATTTCCTATTGTTTTTTTTTCCTTCCTTATTTGTTCTTGTTCTTTTTATTAATTGTTCACTTCCGCGTGCTTAGCTTTGATGTTTTCTTCGAACTTTTTCGCTTCTTTGTGTTTATATTGTTTTCTATAATAAGCTATGTTTGATTTGCCTCTGTATATACCTTGTCCCTCCTCTCCACAATGTACAACTCTACCTTGAGGGTATAATAAATAAAAAAATGGAACAGTTTCACCCGAAAGGCGAAGCATCAATTGCGATAGCAAACTAGTATAGAGCTTGGACACATTCGCTTACTAACTGAATTAACAAGCATGATGTCAGCACGCACAAGCAAACATGAATAGGTCACACTCGATGACTGCACACAACCGCTGTAAAAACGCTGGCGTGAGCGAGCGCGCCAGCAGCACGAAGGTTCGTGCGGTCTATCGCTTCAACGGATACTGAGCGTCGAAAGCACAGCACATACAAAGGTAGGAGCCGTGCTGCAGATCGCTTTCAAGATACGATGCGCGCGACCACCCACCACCGCGCAAGGTATAAGTTGCACGATGAGCAGAAGCCGAACGCCCTCCCTCCCGAGGCCTTCGGCTTTCCTCCTTTCGCCTGGGAGATTCCAGTTCCCCTTGCGCCCGGTCGCAAGATAGGCATTTATTGCCGCAGCTAAACGTCGCCTCCCCTCCCTACCTCCCATACCCGTCCTTTCGCGCCACGGAAGACGTCGCGTTTGCTCTCTGCCGTGCGTTCGCTCTCCGTGAAAGCGCGCGTCCCTCGCGTGCTTTCACGCACATACACCAGACAGCGTGTGGCGACGAGTTTATCGCCCTTGGAGTTTACACGGAACGTCACGGCGACGACGACGCCGACGGCAGACATCCGCTTGGAGTGTTCTTATAATTCGCATCGCAATAAAATAAAAAAGAGATAATGTTTGGAAGTTCTTAACGTAATTTTTCAACAACATTTCTGCAACGAACAGCGACTCATGAACAGTACATGCCTGATCGCCGGCATTATGCCTATGCTGTTGGTTTTTTCACGAAACGCCAATGCTAGACCAATGTCCTTGCTGGTGGGAGCATGGTCGTCTCTATTTCGGTTTCTTAGGCTGCATTCAGCACTGTCGCGGTGCATGCAGGACTATCATCAATTTGTTCGTGAGCATTTTTGTTTTGCTGAGAACATCCAGTTTTATAAGTGTAGGTACACAGCAAGGAACTACAGGCATGCTCAATGTCGTCCTTTGGTCGCAGTGTACAAGCCATTGCATCTATCCTATATAGCACGTTTTCCCTGTCATGCGAACCCCACTGGCAATTTCTGTTTTCAAAAGACGGTGTGGTCTTTATTGAAATTGGAGATATTTAGTGATCAGGCTGGCACACAACAAAATATACGTATATACATGAAACTCCTATAATGGAGGACAGTAAAATTGCACATCTAATAATACGAACTTTCGCACCTGCATGTGCTCTGCGTGAGAATTGTCTCAATTGCGTGCCAATAATTTTACTGCACATGGAACGCTGTGACTTGCTCACGGTAATATTCGTATTATATTTTCAGCTGTTCAAGTGGTTATTGGTGAATCCGATGGTAAGAAATCTTACTACTGAAAGTTGCAGATGGTCGAATACACACAAAAAGAACAGGCTATCTTACACATAATAAACGTACAACCTTTGTTACATCATTGCACATTTTTTGAAGAACATAGGCAAATTTTAGTGCGCATGCCGCAAGGAAATATAAGTCGAAATGGCAGAATATGACAACTAAGCACAGTGCTTCGAATAAGTTTATTGTTGAACCCACACGAGAGGTAGCGCTTAGAAGTTGTGGCTTGCTTCTTTTTTCATGGAGAATTGTATGAAGTGAAAGTCTTGTTTCTGTTGATATATCAGTTGTTCAATTAGCTTTTTGAAGTGTGCTAGTGCCCACTTGTGTCAACTTGTGGTTCTTGTGTTTACGTAAAAACTGCTGCAGCAACAAGTTTAGTCGATATAAAGTAAAAATGTTTTTGTGGAAAGCATCCAAAGCTCAACATTTATCATTAATTCTGGGAGGAAAAACTTTTGTAGAGGACTATCCTTGTTGCATTCCTCTAAAACCTAGTACCTAAACGTGTGATCTAGTAGAATACTTAAAATTTATGCTGCAAATTAAAGCGCGAATATACAGGGTGCAAAAAAATCAGCTTTATGGTTTTCTAAAAATTAGGCGCTGGGAGGCACACAAAGTATACCTGCGCAAGTAAGTTACGTGGCCAGGGGGACACAAAGTGAGATTATAAGTATGACTGTCAGCAGCCCAACCAATAAAAATTGAATAATTAACTTTTTGCTGACTACAGTGAGTGGGTATGTTTGTATTGAAATGTTAGAAGCAGTCGTGTTTCTACACACCATCAGATGGAAGAATTATTCTAGCGTTTCTGCGCTCCGAGATATCCGACTCCAAATTTTATTTCTTCGAATGATTACGCATGCAAGAGTTAGAACCGGCGCAAAGCTGCTCCCTGATGTGACGCGACTGTTGCGTGTGGCGTTTAGTCTGACAACGGGGCGGAAGCATTGGCGAAGATGATAACCGTCCCGCTTCCTCTCTCGGATGGCGAAATAAAAAATCGAAGAACCGGGAACCGCTGTCGTAACACACGACAGCGCAGCCTGTATCGATGGCGGCAGGCGCCATGCCGAGATAATGGCGCGAGCGCTGAAGCCGGAGGGCAGTGCGCATGCGTAATGGTGACTAGGCGAGCGGGCATGGTCCTTGCCTGGCCTACGCAAATAAAGTGACTTGTGATTTGATTTGAAAGTATTGTAAGTTTTATTGAAATGAAGAGTAACAACTGCACCATCAACAGCAGTAACAGGTTTAGTTATGCTAACGAATATTTCATGCTGCCGCTTTAAGTTTGGGGGGGTCATACACAAATCTCATGAAAACACTTGACGCGTCAAGATGTCAATGCCCCGAAAAAGATTCAAGATGCCTCCCTTCCACAGCAACGCAAAGCATAAACCGCTCTCGCCTCGACTCGGTATCTCTGCACAGTACTTCTGGAGGGATGCTCGCGCAGGCAGATATTATCCTGAGCTTCATATCATTGACAAGCTGCTTCTTTCACGTAGCCGTGAAGAAAAAAGTCGTGCGGCGAAAGGTCAAGGTACTTAGGCGGCCACAACATCAGTCCTGCACGCCCGATCTACTGTCGTGAAAAGCGTGTGTCCAACCAGCTCTTTGCCGTGGTGGAGAAATGTGATGGTGCTCCGTCGTGCTGGGACCACATTTGGCGCTGGTCATTCACGGAAAGATTGGAGACAAGGTCGTGGACGACAACACCTATTTCTTCCGTGTACATCTTTCCGTTCAAGTTGTCCTAAAAAATATAAGGTCCAATGATCCTGTCCCCGAGTATGCCACACCACACACACCCCAGAAAACTTGATTCCTTTGCTGCCGCAGCCAGTGTGGATTTTCTTCTGACCAATAACGCCCGTTGTGAATATTCACAGTGCCATTGCGGAAAAGCCGAGCTTCACCTTTTCAAATTCGGTGTAAGAAGTCCTTTTCTTCATAAATTTTGATCAGGACCCAATTGCACAAGTCAACCCGCCTTTCAAACTCAGCCTCACTTAGGTCCCGGTGAAGGTAAACATGATAGGGACGGAACTTATGCTTTCTTAGCCCATTTGCGACTCTTCCAATGCTGCGACCGCACTGATCGGCAATCTGTTGGATGCTGAGTTCTGGCATCCACGTTACGCACGCGACAACGTCGATTTCAAAGTCTTCATCGATGATTTTATTCCTGGTCTGTCGCACAGTGGAGTGACCCTGTTGGGAGAAAGCGCCGAAACACGTTTATGAAGGTAGGCCTAGTTGGAAGGGGATGGTGTGGGTGGCGCGCCGCCTACAGCCCCATTGCCAATGAAGCTTTGCCATTCATCTCAGCCATTGCAAGTACCACGTCTATTTTTTCTTTTGTAGAATACCTCGTCCCGCCAGAAGCAGTCATATTAGCACGAAGTGACTCCACGTGGATATTCTTGGTTACCCTTTCGCTATTCCAGCGCTATTCCAGAAGCACTGTAGTAGATGACGGTGAAGCTAACGCGTTCACAAGATGTTATCCGAGTGCGATCTCAATTACCACAATGTATGTGCCGAAAAGTTATCTCCTGTTATCGCGTTTCAGATGATTGTGCGTACTGCGTACGGCACACCGCGCGGTCATATCTTTATTCCGCCAGCCGAGAGTGGAAGGCGAGCCGTTATCATCTTTCCTATACATCCGCCGTGTTGTCAGACTAAACGCCGCACGCAACAGCCGCGTCACGTCAGGGAGGAGCTTTGCGCCGATCCTCACACTCTTGCATGCGTCATGTTAATCACGTTATCGACAATTAACATTTGGACTCGGATATCTCGAAGCACATACATGCTAGAAGCATTCTTCCAAGTGAAACTGCACAGAAATACGTCTGCCTCTAACTTTTGAATACAGACATAAGCACTGACTGCACTCAATAAAAAGTTAATATTCAATTTTAGTTAATTCTGCTGCTGACAAGGATAATTATCATCTCACTTTGTGTCCCTCTGACCCCATAACATATTTCCGCACGTGGTCTTCGCGTGCCACCTAGTGTCTAATGTTAAGAAAACCATAAAGCTTAATTTTGAACACCCGGTATAAATATAATGCGTGCCATAAGATTCCTAAGCCATAGGATTCATTGTAGTGACCTCAGATTACGGAAAACCATGTTCCAGAGGTTTTCAACACTGGCCGGCCAACTAAATGAACTAACGCAGTTTGCCACAGCATGAAACAACACATCATCATTGGAGTCGCACTAAGTTATCTGTAACCCCGCCGAACTGTACAAGAGCATTTAATCATAGTCAAACACGAGTTGTACTGAACCCGGAAACAATTATCTAGGGGTGTGCGTATAGTGATTTTTGTAACCGAATAGAATACCACTCGAATACTGCCAGAAGTGAATCGAATCAAATTGAATATGAAATGCTTTTCTAGCAGCTTTTGAGTAATGAATACCCAACATCACAATTAGTATAAAATGAACTTCACATCGCAGTATTCTCAAAGTTAGTGAGTTTCTATCATTACATATTGTTCGTTATTAAGCGTTGTTTATTAAAACACCAGTGAATCACTTTGAACAAACAACTAGTTTCTTCACAGAGGACAGGGCTCTTCAGAGAATTCAAATGATCGCTGTATGGCGTTAAAGTATGGCTATCTAGCTGATGTCGCCCGCTTGAATACGTGTTTTCATGTTTCATGCTTATACTATGTCTGTGGGGATGAAACTTTATCGTACTTTTGCTCCACTTTTATGTTTATTTGCGATCAGTTGACGTATTGAGATATGCGAAAATTATTCGAAAGATATTTTCATTTACGAATAATGACTACTCGGTTCTAAAGTTTCGAATATGTAAAATAGAGGCGACAGTCACTTCGCTCTGTCGTCTGCAAACTTGTCAGGGCCCCTTACACAACGCCACACACACACACACACACACACACACACACACACACACACACACACACACACACACACACACACACACACACACACCCATATATATATATATATATATGTCTCTCGTCGGAGCCGGCGTTTCTGCAATTAAAAGCAGTGCAGGCGCACGCAGAAGAAACTCATAAACAGTTACCTTCAACGTTGCGGCCGGGATCCGACCTTCATCAATAATGCGATTGCAAGCACACATTGCTCTATTTATACATTTTCTCTGTCAGCAAGACTGGTACCTAGCCTATGAACACACGCACGTGTGTGCCACATGTACATTTATTGACGTCATGAATACCAACACGTACATTCACTCATGTCAAACTGTAAAAAAAGGGAAAACAAGAAAACACGGTACCTGGTCTATGACTAGCTGGCATTTATGTTTACGTGTACATTTAGTGACGTCATCCACACCAACCCGTATACTGACTCATGCCAAACTCAGCGAAAAAAGGAGAGAAAGACTGTATACTTCCGGTGCACATACAGTGGCGCTCTAACGTGACTACAAACTTGCGCGTACAAACAGTGGCATGAAAAAAAAAAAAAGGTAATTTGTGAGTAACCCACAGGTGAACAGGTGCTCATTCAGTCGCGCCCACAAGGGAGTTACGACGCAGCCAATGGAATGTAGGAGAGAGGGGTCAGACGCTAACAGAATGTATGCAAGGGGCGGCACCAGGAAAGTGTTTCTTTTGTTTTTTGTTTGAGGTTGCTGCAACTTTTGTCCGACCACGAAGACGGTCAATGAACCCCCACCTGGTTATGGGACACCTGTACTTTGACCTCCACTGACCTCTGATTTCCACGAACTGCGTTCTATTGCATTCATTGCAGCAATGGCATTCTTTGTACTTGTATTTGTATCATATTATATGACAAGGTGGAGCAATAAACATCAACGTAATAGAAGGGTGACAAGAATTTCTAATTATTTATGCAGGAATGTGCATATCACTTTTTATAAACTTGTCATATATTATATGTATATATGATCGTTAGGAAATGCATAAGGCAACCAGGAAAAATGCTCTGTACTGAAGGGACTGGGCCATGGTGCTGGTGAAGGAAGAAGAAGATAAGCAACGCTTGCTCGCCCGCTTCGCCATAGCTCCCTTTTGACTTGTTTCAGTCTGCCGTTCTAAAGCCAGAGCGAGTGCTGCTAGGCAAACATCCCCATTGCATCTGGTGGAGGCGCTGGGTTTCTCTTCCACATCCTGGAACTCCGCAGTCGGACGCTACCAAGAGCTCCTGCGATGAATGATCCCGGACCGTCCCAGGCTGCTGCTCCCGTACCCCCGACCATTGTCTGCCCTGGCGTCGTCCGGCAGCGCGATCCTGCTATCTTTAGCGGAGCAGAGGACCTCGACTTCGAGGACTGGCTCGCCGAATACGACCGTGTAAGCGCATATAATAAGTGGGCCGACCGCGACAAGCTCACTAATGTAGGCTTTTATTTGACGGGCGTGGCAAACCTCTGGTTCAGAAATCATGAAACCAGTTTTACCACCTGGTCCGCTTTCACAAGCACTTTGACTGAGGTTTTCGGCCGTCCCACCGTTCGCCGCCTTCGTGCTGATCAGCGATTGCGTGGTCGCGTTCAACGCACTGACGAGAGCTTTACCAGTTACATTGAAGACGTGCTCTCGCTCTGCCGGCGCGTCAACTACGTGCTCTCGCTCTGCCGGCGCGTCAACTCATCCATGGACGAAGCTGACAAGATCAAGCACGTCATGAAAGGCGTCGATGACCACGCCTTCCAGATGCTCGTCGCCAAGAGTCCCCAGACGGTTGCCGAGGTAATTCAACTCTGTCAGCAGTACGACGAGCTGCGCAAGCAGCGTGCCACAACACGTTGTGCTGCTCAGCAGGATACCGCGGATCTCACTCCCTTGGATTTTAGCCGCGACGCTGCCGACATTTCTGCTTTAACGCCGCAAATACAGCAGTTCATCCGCCAGGAAGTCGCGCGGCAACTGTCTCTGGCGACTAGCCCTCCTGAGCCGGTGACTTCCTTGGCTCCGTCGCTTCGTCAGGTGCTTCAAACGCAAGTTGCTGAGGCGCAACCACCTGCCCCTCATCCGCAGCCCGTTATGGGACCACTGACGTATGCTAACGTTGTCGCCCGGCCTTATGCTCCTCCGGCTCCTGACGCCTACCGGACCACCGGAACTTTCCATGTGCCGCCACCACCTTCACGCCCGGTTCCCGTTCCTTACTCGGCCGCTGGAGCCCCTGTCGTCAACCCATGGTGCACACCTGATAACCGGCCAATATGCTATTCCTGTGGTTTCCCGGGCCACGTAGCACGATTCTGCCGCCGTCGTAACTACCGTTTCCCTGACAGTGGGAGCGCCTCCGGCTACATGCCTGCTCGACTTCCGCGTCATGATGTGTCTAATCTTCCTCCGGACTCGTCTTCTATTCGCCGCCCCTTCGATTCACACCGGTCGCCCTCCCCACGTCGTCGATCCCTTTCCCCCATGGTTCGTCGACTCAGTCCTGCCCGCGAGGAAAACTAACATTCGCAGTTCCCGTGGCAAGAACTGCGTTTACGTCGAACATTTCAAGGCCTCATTTTGCTCCTGCGTACGAAATTGAACTGTTCGTCGATGGCGTCACCGTACACGCACTTATTGACACCGGAGCCGCCGTTTCTGTTATTAGTGAGAAGTTTTGCCGCCATTTGAACAAAGTGACCACCCCACTTACTTATCTATCGCTGCGTACGGCAACATCGCATTGCATTCAGCCTTCAGCATCATGCACAGCTTGGGTCGTCATTCAAGGCGTTTTGTATGTTGTCGAATTTGTCGTTCTATCCCGTTCCTCGCACGACGTCATTCTTGGATGGAACTTCCTATCTCCGAACCAAGCTGTTGTCGACTGCGCCCGTGCCGAACTTACGTTATCAGTGCCGTGCTTTGACCCTGACGACCACCATTCTACTAAAGTTGTTGCTGCCACGTACATCGACATCGCACCTTTTTCAGCCGCTCTGGTCCCTGTGTCGTGTGACTCTGTCGCGAACTCATCTGTTTTGTTTACGCCGTCAGCCTCTTGTGCGAGCCGTCGGAACCTTCTGCTTCCTTTTGCTATCATCACTTTTTGCGGCGGTTCTGCTGCCCTTTACGTGTGCAATCCTTCCGCGTGCCCTTCATCCATACTCCGCGGCCAGTGCTTGGGGAGCTCTGAATATTTCGACTGCACCCTCCCAGCCAATATGTTTGACGATGCGGCACCACTTCCGCTTTGCGCCGTCACTCCTCCTGGCGCGACCGATGCCCCTGTGGACGTCTTTGCTCATGCCGTCGACTCGGCACTCACACCTGTCCAGCACGAGGAAATTACCCAGCACCTCCACCAGATGCAATGGGGATGTTTTCCTAGCAGCACTCGATCTGGCGTTAGAACGGCAGACTGAAACAAGTCAAAAGGGAGCTATGGCGAAGCGGGTGAGCAAGCGTTGCTTATCTTCTTCCTTCACCAGCTCCGATCTCTCGGACGCTCCGTCGCACTTTATTATTCGGGATAACCTCCTCTACCGCCGCAACTACAACTCCAGAGGTCGCGAGTGGTTGCTTGTCATTCCCCGACATCTCCGCTCCGACATCTGGGCCGGTATTTTGTAGCGATGCCTTTAATGTAATAATGCCTTTTCGCGCTTATCGCGCTTTGTCAGTGGTCAGAGCGATGGTCCGCTCGCGTTGTCAACGGCATCAGCCGGCCGTGAGCGGTGGATGATAAGACTAGTGTAAAATACGTCATAAGGCATCGCTACAAAATCGCGGCCCTGCGCCACGTTCCACGATGACCCACAATGCGGCCACGCTGGGGTATTGAAGACATACTCTCGCCTCTAGGTTCGGTACTATTGGCGCGGTATGTATCGTTTCGTTCGCCAGTATGCACGGTCATGCCCCCTGTGCCAACGCCGCAAGACGCCTCCTAAACATGCTGCCGGCCCCTTGCAGCCTTTACCATGCCCCGCTCGAGCGTTCGACCGCGTCGGCGTTGACCTATACGGTCCGCTTCCCAGCACTCCCAGCGGCAACCGCTGGGTTATTGTTGCTATCGACCATCTTACGCGGTGCGCTGATACTTCCGCCCTGTCATCTGCCGCGGCAAAAGACATCGCTCGTTTTATCCTTCAGAACCTGGTATTACGGCATGGAGCACCTCGAGAATTACTGAGCGACCGCGGTCGCGTTTTCCTCTCTGACGCCATTACAGCGTTGCTAAAGGAGTGTCGCATCATTCACCGCACTACCACGGCATACCATCCCCAAATTAATGGCATGACAGAGCGTTTTAATCGCACCCTTGGTGACATGTTGGCCATGTATGTTTCCTCTGACCACTCGAATTGGGATCGGATTCTGCCTTTCGTAACGTACGCATATAATACTGCAACGCAAAGCACCACTGGATTTTCACCTTTCCTTCTTCTTTACGGACACGAACCTTCCTGCACAATGGACACAATTCTACCCTACCGGCCGGATGCTTCGGAGTCGACGACTTTTTCCCGAGCGGCTGCATACGCGGAAGAATGTCGCCAGCTCGCTCGCTCGTTCACATCCCAGGACCAGTGGCGCCAAAAGCATCGCCACGACACGTCCACTACAGCTACGTCCTTTACTCCCGGCTCGCTGGTCTGGTTGTGGGTGCCGTCTACTCCACCGGGCTTTTCCTCCAACCTGCATTCCAAGTACCATGGTCCCTATCGGGTACTGCGACAAACATCCGCAGTCAACTACCTCATCGAGCCGATGGACGCGTCTTCCGACCAGCGTCGTCGCGGCCAGGAAATTGTCCACGTCTCCCACCTAAAGCAGTGCCACGACCCCCCTGTCTTCTCCTGCCCCTAGGTCGCCAGGATGGCTCCTCTTTTGGTGGGGAGTGATTGTACTGAAGGGACTGGGCCATGGTGCTGGTGAAGGAAGAAGAAGATAAGCAACGCTTGCTCGTCCGCTTTGCCATAGCTCCCTTTTGACTTGTTTCAGTCTGCCGTTCTAACGCGAGATCGATTGCTGCTAGGCAAACATCCCCATTGAATCTCATTGGTGCGCCAAGCAAGTAGTATTCTTTGTGTTTGCGGGAAAGCTGTTTTACAGCGTATTATGGGCTCATTCCAATAGTCGTTTCGCTTCCCTTGTGTATCTGGCCTTCCTCGGTCCGCACAATATGTGGCCTACCCATTACACGGCTGAAACGCAACTGATATAACGTGCTTATGCAGTGCGTGACGTCACCAGCCAAAGAGACACACCCATTGGCTATTAAACGCAGCTGGGGCACACCAGCGATACGCTTTTGCTTTGCATCGAGGCTATTGCGTTTTCAAGCCAAGCTTCTATACGCCAGCCTGCGCCAGCGATGTAACGCTAAAAAAAAGAAAAAAAAAGACAGCTGCTCTCAGAGCTGCACAAGCACACGGCACGTACTCGGCACGCGCTCGTGCCACTGCTCCCGCATTCGTCGTCGTCGTGTGCTTCCACAGCTGGGTGCGTTGCCGCTAATCATTCCAGCGTAGAATTTCACTTCTCTTCTGTAGTCGTAATGGGGAGGCCGCCTTTACAAGGGTATCAGCCATTGCTTAAGGCGGTATGAGCCATTCATTGTCTTACGTAACGGACAGATTTATTTTGGATAAAATTTCATCGAAATTCATCCAGAACGAACGCATTCGGGAAAGGGCTCGTCGTCGACGTACCGATTCCAGCGTAAGGGCTTCCGAAGCCTAGGCGATACGGCAGCGAAGAGCCGTCGACCCCGAGTTGCCGGAGCGCGATGTTGAGGCGAAACGTCAGTGTTATCTAGCCCTACAGGAACCCGCAAACGGTGGTGCACGCCTCAGCAACGCTAGCGCCAACTTCCACGGTGCGACGGCCAGGTTTCAGCGCGAGTTTCCCAACCTGAACTTCGGAGCCAGCTGCAGCGCGTGTGACCGGTTGTGGTTCGAGCACAACGTGGTACTCGTTAGTGCAATTCTTTCGGAGGAACACCGAAGAAACAAAGGACAAGCTTCGCTTACCCCCATTTCCTCGACAGGGGAGAGGCTACTGACTTTTTTTGGTCTATGTGCTCGGTCTACGCAGCAAGCCATTTGCTGGAAGTTAGCGTATAACAGCTCCGCTGTAGTAATCGGCCTACAGAGTATGCGTACCACGCGGTCACTGCCATATCTATTGTTGAAACACTGCAATGCTAAGTACAAAAATAAAGAAAGAATAGATAAAAATTATGGCAGAACTCACCTGACGATGACTGTCGGTGACAATATAATAACGAATGAAAGTCGACGACTTTATAACGGCGATGCAGTGACCGCGATGACATGGCAACAGCATAAGGACAATGGGATGACGTCGAGTGTACGACAATGGCGCGACAATGACTGCGTCACGAAACCAGTATGACGGAGACGGCATCACGCGAGTCGGATGTCGAAGCTGGATAGATGATCATTGCGCGACTACCACGGCAATACGATGACGGTCTGGCAATGGAGGCCTGATAGCGACTGTCTGATGATGACGGCATCTAATGGGTGGCATAATGTCCACTCAATGACGGCAGTATGATAACAGTACAATGACTAAGAAAGATTGATGTCGATGATACGACGAAGGCGGTAGGACGTCATTGGATGGCAGCCGTCGTCGTAATGACGTTACTGAAGTGATCACGATGATGAAATGAGAGCGTGACGACGACGACATGAAGAGACTGATGACAAAGCTGGAATGACGATGATGCAATGAACACGATGGCATCACGGCCATGAGCCTATAGGCCCAAGCTCTTAGACAACATGGGCCACTGGGTTGGAGTACAAGGCGTTAGCATGACGAGGGTAAGATCACGAGGCTGGAATGAGGGCAATGGAACGACCATGTAGGCATCACGACCCACAGCGCATACCCAGTGGCACAATTAGGTAAACTTGCGTCACTGGGTCGAAGTAAGAGGCTAGCTAGCTAGATAGATGGTAAGATAGGTAGATAGATAGATAGATAGATAGATAGATAGATAGATAGATAGATAGATAGATAGATAGGCTCAATACGGTTGACGCAGCCAAAAAATTCTTTTCGCATTAAGAGGCGATGCCTGCAGTGCCCGGACCATAAAGTTAATATAACAATATCTATGGCCTGGCAAGGCAACAAGAATTCAGGATCATCTGTCAGCCTCAAGAGTCTGGAAAGGAGCAGGTTTATCTAGGTCAATTACTGACAGGGGACGTGATCATGAGAATGAAATTTAAAGAAGAATAAAATTGGGTTGGAGAGCCTACGGCCAGCATTACCAAATCTTGACTTGGAGCTTACCATTGTCGCTGAAAAGAAAGGTGTGCAGTCACTGCATTCCACCAGTGCTAACATATGGGGTAGAAACTTGGAGGTTACCAAAGAAGCTCGAGAACAACTTAACGACCGCACAAAGAGCGACGGAACGCAAAATGTTAGGCATAACGTTAACAGACAGGAAGTGGCGGTGTGGATCAGAAAACAAACGGGGATAGCCGATATTCTAGTTGACATTAGGCGGCAAAAATGGACCTGGGCAGGCGATGTAATGCGTAGGATGGATAACCGGTGGTCCATTAGAGTTACAGAATGGATACCAAGAGAAGGGAACCGCAGTTTAGGACGGTAGAAAACTAAGTGGGGTGATAAAATTAGAAAATTTGCAGGCGCAAGTTGGAATCAGCTAGCGCAAGACAGGGGTAATCTGAGATCGCAGGGAGAGACCTTCGTCCTGCAGTGGACATAAATATGGGCTGGTGATGATGATGAACAATATCTATAGGATAAGCCGTCCATAGCAATCATGCATTGGAATCACAAACTGCAAGGGCGCTGCTATGTTGCTACTGTGTGCAGGCGGGGAGGCGCTGACGGCAAGATGCGATGCAAACGAGACGCGCAATCAACGCGATCGCAAGCCTCCCTAAATATGGTGGCTCCACCTAGTTTAGCCGTCTGCAAACGCAGCCTTTCACGTACCGTATATTTTGCATCAAAACTTTATAAATAGGCCGCCTATATTTCTAAAAAATATACGGAATTACTTTTACATAATCTCCATAGGTGCGTGCTACGTGTAAGTGGCGAATATTTTATAGTTTTGAGAACAAACGACCACAGAGAGACCATAAAACAAGGACAGCGACTAAAGGGAAATGATTTCGTCGGCGACACCTCAGTTTATCTCCACAACAGTGAGATGAGGTTTATTGATGAACGTAGTTAGGTTGCGTATTGCGGGAACAGTAACCTATTTCCTGGTGATTTGGGGTTTTATCGCGCACGCGCAGTGGTGCATTTCTGGGATGCAATTATATGTGGTCCTTGGAGAATAAAAATTAGTTACAAGTCGGCGCCTGCCCTTGTTTCATGCTCGCTATGTGGTCGTTTGTTCCCACAGTTATAAAATGTTTACAAATATGCACCAACTCGCCCAACAAGAAGTTCTTCTAAGCTACGTGTGCTTGTTATTGCATGGTATTTTTGAATATTTTTAACGCTACAAAAATCAAAGATTGCAACATGGCGGCGCCATTGCTGTTTCCACTTTTATTGAGTTAGCATTGTTAGGGTGCTTCACGCATTTTCGTGGGCAAAATATTTATATATGTTTGTACCTATGTTTGTATCTAATCCTTTTCCACCTAACTTGGCCGCTGCGTAGTCCGTGTTCGAATATGTAGCGCATCGCGCTGCTCTGCTGGGGTAAGAAGGTTCGAAGCCAACAGTCGAACCAACTTGGGTGACTCAGTATGTGGCAATGTGTACATATGGGCCGTTCTTCAACGAACCACTTTCACGTCGACATGGTTCACTCTAGAGGCAAGTCTAGGTAGATAACACTGTTGGAAGAAACTCTTTGATGCCGACTTGGAGCAATACAATGCCACTCTGTCGGTGCTTATCTTAAATCAACCTCATCTCCAGCATCTCATTAAAGTATGTTTCTCTCTCTCTCAATCAACCTCTTTGATGCCAGCTAGGGTCACTGGGTATGTACCTGTACGCGGGTGCCGCTCTTCAATTAACGTCGTTGATGCCAACTTGGGTACGTGCTGCTGGGAATTAGCGGACATTAATCAGCTCGCTTGAGCAAAGAACGAAGCCATTAAATTAAACTCAGTACCAAGCTTCAGGATGCGTCAGCACGCAGCATTATCTGTAAACGTTATTTCCAAATTGTTTGGCTGCTATATTATTGAATGCTTTTTGCTAGAAAAAAGCCTTTGGAGTGTCTTTCATTTTCGTCCTTGCGATAAAATACCTCCAGGTGATGCAAGCCAGGCTCATTACATTATTCAAGGCTGCTAAAATTTTAAAGATTTTGCGCAGAAACAAAGCATCATCAAGCGACTCTACTTTAAGCTTGTTTTATGGTTTTCAAATTACAACCAGCGGCACTAAAATTTATTTCACTGTTTCATCTTGTACTATACGAAAAATCCTTTTGGTAGCTGAAGGCAGCCCAAGGATCTTTCGTATTCAGGCCGATGTCCCAACTCTTCACTGCTGTCACAATGCAAAAATCTGTCTAAATAGTTGTAATTTTGTTTCGACTCGCTAACGTGTCGCCACTCTTCATATTCGTCTTTTGCCTCCACTACCCCTTCATGCACCTGCCTTCGTTGTCTGGCAAGGCTACTGCCAGTTATCTCGCCACATGCATTCGAACGCTGGGTCTTCCATCGCTCATTCTGAGTGTGAGCTTACCTTTCGAAATCTGAGGTTTTAACAACTTGGGAGTTACGTTTACCACAGTTCCCCAGTGTTGTGAATACGGAAAACGTGGGCCGCAGGTAGACGCCGGTGGCCAATGGTACCGTTTCACCAGAGATCAGGGAGGGGGGCGGAGCCCATAACGTACACTAATCATTGGAGTGTACTGCTACTGTGTCTTGGCTTGCCTGCCACTCCATTGCCATGGGCCGACAGGTGCCACTGGTTCTAAATTCTGCATAGGCGGTAATTATTAAAGCCGACAGTTTTGCGCGAAGTTACAAATCATAATCGAGCATATTTCGCGTCCGGATGAAGTCCGAGCACTACCCGAGCCTCAACCTTCTGGGCCCAAGCCGGCCCTCGTAAATATTTAGTACGCCAATCCAGCTTAGCCAGCCCACTCGCAAGGCCCGGCCTGGACTTTCGGCTAAGCACGAGCACGTCAAATTCTCACAGAATGTGCATTCTATTCGTGTTTTATTAGGCCACATGGGTCATTTAAGGGCATTTTACAAGGAGCCATCGTATTCTCTCACTGTAGTAACACAACATTGAATGGAGATTTGGTCCAAGTTACAAGTTGCAAGTGATAAATGCTAGAATCCCTTGTTCTTACGTCGTTCCCAAGAGTGCCAGCCATGTCTTGAAGTCAGTTCTTGCATCGGCCCCCAAAACGCGACTGAGAAATGCAGCTGTTAACAAAGCTTTTCTTTTTTATTACCCTGGCAATGTTGACGAGAAAAGTGGATATTCTATAAAAACGTAGAGAAAACAAAAGACAAACTTTCTTAACAAAGTAACGCCTCAGAGTGACGAAGATGATAATTTGTTTGATCTATTATATTAAATACGGCATAACAGACGTATCTACACCAAGCAACTGACTTGTTCCTGTGAACTCTAACGTCATATCTCCTGTACCCTGTGTGCTCATACTACAGTTCCTGCTTTTCTGCTCCGCTTAATGCGTTTTCCTCGCTTTCACATTTTAATTGCGGGTACTAGTGATTTTATTATTTGGCGCTTTCCGTGTGTACGTAGATTGGTAGCTAAAGCATTTATTATACGCTTCATTTTAACGTGTTCAGTTACAACCACTAAAAGGCTACTAAGTAAAAGGTTACTACGACCACTAAAAGGCGAGTAAGTCTGTACGCAATTCTTGACCATTTACACCATGCTATTGTCACTTAAAGCATTTTCCAAAATATACACATGGCAATAAACGCGTGTTACATATTTCTGTAATCCACTAAAACACAATTTGGATGTGTCACTATGAGACCTCCTTTTGTATTTTATGAGAGCTGCAACCAACCTACGAAGAAGTGATACGCATCAAAACCTAATAAAATACGCGGGTATATTTATTCTTCAATCACGCTACACTAGAGAGTTCCTTTAATATTGCAAAGTTGTGATAACATGAGTACGCCTGGATTTCGCCTGAACTGGTGCCTACATTTATGAGAGAGGAAAATGAGAATGACCACATCCAGAAGTTGCTTCTACATTTCTTAACAAAGGCTGCTACTGTTGAGTGCACATGTAATTTCCATTATCTGAAGCACACTAGCCTTGATTTGATTTCTGCAACGGAGAATGTGACTAAAATACGCATTTTAACGTAATTTCGTCAACAAAGCCTATTCAGCCTTGAGTGAACGCGTATAGTCAAATAAACAACGTGGTCACGTGAGGTGAGTAGTATAGTCCAGCTCGTGACAGATACACGTTCATGTACGCATCTCTTCAATTTAGCCTTCACATTCTTTATTTTTTTTCTTCATTCTATTTGTCTCAATCTTTCAGGTCGATGCAAACTCCCCCAGCTCTACACTCCTGCTGGACTTGTTTGTATTTTTTCCGTATATTTGTTCTTATTTATAGTAAGCGGGTAAAAAAATAATATTTGTAATTCTAACATGGTCGTTAAATGTATTTATTTTAGTCATAAGACTTCCGCGTATAGCTGTGGCAGCTTTTGCTATAGCGTCCTCAGCGGACTCACCACAGCGCTGACGCCGATAGAAAGGTATCAGAGTGGTCGCCGGACTGTCGCCACCAGGGTTACTGCACCAGCTACTTCTCAAGAGTCGAATGCCAATAGCGGCGCATCAACTTTCTCGGCGCAACGTCCAATTTGCCACTCTGTTTTTGTACAGTGCTAAATAGTTTACGGCAATGGCATTGTTTTGTTTCATGGTTCACCTCCGTTTGTAACAGCCGCTCAATTGAGACTCGAAAAGGCACAGTTGCGATTACTATGTGCTTAAAAACCATCAACATTGTAATTAAACGTCCCACTTCTACGTCTTTATGCTTAAACGGCGTTCAATACTGTCCGAGATTCAATTATCGAACACTGTACGTATCTCAACACGTAGAGACTGCGATACTTCCTGCCAGCCACGATTATGGCCTATTACTTGGTGTCTAATATATGCTTCATGACGGCAACCATTGTGTGCTTTCATTTAGCAAACAGGCTGTCATTCGATAGCTGGGATGCGTGTGTAGCACAGATCAGAATTCCTACCCAAGGAGTTTTTAAACTTTTCTCCTACCGCGCATGAGTCACCAAATTCAGAAAATGTGTCGGGCGAAGTTTATTTCTTCTAACCTGTGAACTTTATCTGGTTTAACGCTACAGTATTACTTATCCGCCATCGCGGTTAAGTGGCTACGCGGTTCTACTGACGAGCGCGTACGCAGCCCTTCCTGAGGCAATCTCTCATTGTCCTAACTTAGAACGTTAAAAACCATCATTTATTGACTGTACAAGACTGATACTCCCGACAGAAATGAAAAGCAGTCATATGTATGCCGGGCATCTATATGGCTTAGAACGAACACGTGCACCTTTTGGGCCGCTCCTGCTTGTTCAATGGTTATTTGCTTTCGTGTCTATGCGAGGGCGCTGTATTAACTAACAGGAAGAAGCGAGCAAGTAATCCCTCCCTGACGCGCGACCGGGCTCATCGAAACATTTTGTGCGAGATATGTGGCTTGGAATGCTACGTTCATCACATCGCTGCTGCTTATAATTTAAACACATCAGCCCGAAACACTAAATTAATTTTCCTAAAATGCCACTGTTTGATGTAGTCTGCGAAAGAATGGAAGACACGCCTTTCTTGGTAATAAATTCACATAATTGTGCAGCCATGGCAATCCCAGAGTAGCAGATTGATGCCCAATGATGATGACGATGATATGAAGGTGATTTGATGCTGATTTGATGCTGATTTTATTTGCATCCCCTTTGAAACGGGGCAGTAACAAATACTCACCTAGCCTGCTTGAGGTAATTAGATATGCTATGCATGTTTTTCATTCTATCATTTTTACTTACACCTCCATAATTTTTTTATTTTCCTCAAAACTTCTCTATCTATTTTGTATCGGTACCTATGCCTGTAACGGGTCCGGTCGTGTCAATTTCTTCCCTGCGTTTTTTCTACAAATACTCTAACTGTCTCTTGCTTATCTTGACTGCTGACCGGTGATGCTTCCGTCCACTTCTAATTCAAGCGCTTCTGGAAAGTGTACGTTACCTCCGGGTCTCACTGGGTGAATCTCTTCCAATTCGATTAGAATGTCCAGATTTTTTTTCCAGAATACACGTCTCATCTTGTTTCGAATATTTTCTCTTCTATGTTCTGTTCTTAGCCAACCAGCTGGAGCATCAAATAGCAACGCACTGGCCTTTGTGTTACCGTGCAGATTTTCCCTTCGAATTTATTCCTTCCCATTGTTTTAAATCTCGGTTGCTGTTTTTGTTTCCATTCATTGCATCCAATTCACAGTCAGTTTCACTCACCTTCGTTTTGATGATTCCTGGGCCTATATTTACACTTTCAATCATTGCGTACTTGGTTGCCAACTTTCTTGACCACCTCTTCCATTCTTTGTCCGCGCGTTTCAGGTACAGATACTTGTGTACTTTAGCCGCCCATTTATTTTGATCCATGTTCCTGAGTGTTTCTTAAAAAATATTTTGCTCTGCACTTCTCTGGCTTGATAGGAGCCCCAAGTCATGTCACCCTACACTGCCTCATTTGCGGTTTTCTCGTGTGCTGCCAAAGCCAACCGGCCTACTGATATTTGCTTAACTTCAACTCTCGACAAGATATCCGATAGTGAACTCAAAATGGCATTTGCGAATGTTAGCGCTGGCACCATTACTCCTTTCCACATTCCACACACCACCTGACTCCCTTCCTTTTACTTGAGCCAGCGCATCTCGTGGCACCTGCCGTCCATGCATGAAATTTTAGAGAGGGTTTTCTGACTAGAAGAAAAGTATTCAATGACCCTGTTTGTAGTTTACATAGCAATATCACATCCTTAAAAGATCGATATTTTGCTAAGAGGTTTATTAGCAATGGACGCAGGTGAACGGGCAGCAATCACAAGCCTTTGGCCAAGAACAGCAAGCACGAGCTCATGCCGGTGGCGATGCTGCTGAGGCGCAGGCTACTTTTCTTCTTTACAATCGCCCTCCACAGAAAAAAGCGCCATCCTGGCGGATTAAGGCTAAGACACTACTATTGGGTCGTAGTACGGCTTAATGCGGTAGACTTGGACAAGTTCGCGGCCGCAATGGGGCAGGTCTGTCGATGGCGTGAGGTGCTCCACGAGTTGATTGACGGAGGACGTTTGCTCCAGAACGTGGTAAGGACCAACGTATTTAGCGAAAAGTTTTCCGGAAAGGCCGGTTGTCGTAGCGGGTACTCGAAGCCAGACCAGAGAGCTAGGGGAAAATGTTGGTGGAGAACGGTCAGAGGTTGACGGGGTTGCTGCTGCCACTGGTCCTCCGTGGGAAAAGAGCGGGCAAGCCGGCGGCATTCCTCAGCATGTCGAGCTGCTTCAGACAGTGGAGTACTTTCGAACGCATCAGGTTTATACGAAAGAATTGTATCGAACGTATTAGGTGGTTCGGGTCCATGTAGGAGATAGTACGGGGAAAATCCAGTAGCTGATTGGCCAGCAGTATTGTACGCCTATGTCACGTAAGGAAGAACTTGGTCCCAATTTGAATGATCAGACGTGACGTACGTTGAGAGCATATCACCAAGAGTACGATTGAAGCACTCTGTCATGCCGTTAGTTGGCGGATGGTACGCTGTACTGGTGCGGTGAACGATTCGGCATTCGTCGAGTAGAGCCTTCAAAGCATCGGAAAGGCTCGGCCTCTAACGCTCAGAAGTTCGCGAGGGGCACCGTGGCGCAGAACGAAATGGTGCAACAGAAAGGATGCAACGTCGCGGGCGGTGGCAATCGGTAGAGCGGCTGTTTCAGCATAACGGGTCAAGTAGTGATCCACTGCAACAACAATCCAGCGGTTCCCTGCTGGAGTTGATGGTAGTGGTCCGTATATGACAATACCAACATGATCAAAGGGTCGACTAGGGCAATGAAAGGGTTGCGACGTTTAGACTTGTCCGGGAGGTAATTTTCGGCGTTTACACTGAGCAAAGGTGCGAATGAATTTTCGCACGTAGTTATACATTCCGTGCCAATAAAATCGGAGGAGTAGTCGAGCGTAGGTCTTGAAGAGGCCGGCATGGCGCGCACTGTGTGTCTGCGTGGAAAGCGTCGCAGATAAAGTCACGGAGATAGCGAGGTATCACAAGGAGCCACTTGCGACCGTCAGAAAGGTAGTTACGTCGATAAAGAAAGTCATCGCGAATGCAGAAGTGGGTAGCCTGGCGGCGAAGAGCGCGAAATGGTGAAGAGGTGGATGGATCAGAATGGATTCTGATGAGAGCACTGACCCAGGGATCCTTGCGCTGCTCGGACGGCATGTTGCGCAGTGCATGGGATGTAAGTGTGGGCTCAAGGGCGGATGGGCAAACGCTGTCAGCTGAGACCAGTGAGCGAGAACGGGCGTCAGCGTCCGTGTGTTTGCGGCCGGAACGGTAAAGAACGCGGATGTCATACACCAATAGCTTAAGGGCCCAGCGAGCAAGTCGGCCAGAAGGGTCCTTAAGGAAGGACAGCCAACAAAGGGCATGGTGGTCAGTGACGACGTCGAAAGTGTGACCATACAAATAAGGGCGAAATTTACCAAGGGCCCAAATAATGGCTAAACACTCTTTCTCTGGAACCGAGTAATTAGCCTCGGCTTTTGTCAGCGTGCGGCTCGCGTTGGCAACGACATATTCATCAAACCCGCATTCCATTGTGCGAGTGCAGCGCCAGACTCAGTGTGGACCTCGGTGGGGGCTGCAGGGTCGAAGTGACGGAGGATAGGTGGCGAGGTTAGCATACGGCGTGATTTCGTGAAGGAGTCATCGCAGGCGGGCGACCAAGCTGAAAGTTCTTTGTTGCCGCTTAGAAGGTCTGTCAGGGGTGCACTTATGGTAGCGAAATTTCGAATGAAACGTCGGAAATATGAGCATAAACCAACGAAACTTTGAAGCTTCTTTACCGTCTTTGGTTTAGGAAAGTCGGCGACTGCGCGGAGCTTGGTTGGATCCGGAAGAATGCCGTCTCGCGAAAGAACATGGCAAAAAATTGTGAGCTGTCGGGCAACAAAACGACATTTTTTAAATTTGTTTTGAAGTCCCGCATCAGTGAGGCATTTCAGAACGTGCTTGACACGGCTCAGATGTGTGCGAAAATCAGAGGAAAAGACAACTACGTCATCCAGGTAGCACAGACATGTGTTCCATTTGAGGCCGCGTAAAATACTATCCGTCATCCTCTCAAAAGTGGCTGGAGCGTTACACAGGCCGAAAGGCATCACGGTAAATTCGTATAATCCGTCAGGTGTCACAAATGCTGTTTTATGTCGATCAGATGGTGCCATATGGACTTGAAAGTATCCGGACAGTAAATCCAGCGAAGAAAAGAACTCCGCTCCCTGCAAACAGTCGAGGGCGTGGTCGATGCGCGGTAACGGGTGAACGTCCTTGCGGGTTATTTTGTTCAGACGTCGGTAGTCGACGCAGAACCGAATAGAGCCATCCTTTTTCTTAACAAGAACGACCGGTGATGCCCAAGGACTGTTTGAAGGCTGCACAACGCTGCGGTTGAGCATGTCAGCAACCTGGTCGTCAATTACAAGGCGCTCCGAAGCGGATACCCGATAAGGGCGTTTCCGTGGAGGTGCATGACTGCCTGTATCTGGTGAAAAACGGTCGACGTGCGACACAAACCGCAAGCAGGGCTGTCAAAAGAAGAGCGGAACTTCTGCAAGAGAGTGAGCAGCTGGCTTCGTTCGGAAGATGACAATTTCATCGTCAATGGAGGGGTAAAAAGCGTTGAAGAGGGACTGATCAACCGCAGGACCACAAGTAAGTGCGCTAAGGTCCGTAGAAACAGAAGCGGCAGAAGCGTAGACTGGCTGAACGAGGCCTAGGCATTCGCCATAAAATAAAGGTAAAGGGCACACCATGGGATTGTCGACGAACATCTTCGTGACGCCACTGTGAAGAGTAAGGAGAGCAAAGGGAAGCGGAGAACGTTTGCGGCGAATGAACACTTCAAGGGGCGTAAAAAGGACACAGCCATCAGAAACAGCGGCGCAGGACACAGGCACAAGCAGGGAAGAGCACGGAGGAACGGCATTGTCTCTGGACACCAACTGTTTAGCACTAGAATGGTGGTTGTCGATTGTCTCGAAATCGTGAAGTGCAGAAAGTTCGAGTTCGGCGGGACAACAGTCAATAATTGCGTTATTATTTGGAAGGAAGTCCCAGCCTAATATAATGTCATGGGAACACGAGGGTAGCCCGACGAATTCGACGGTATACAGAAGTCCTTAATAAAGACTCGAGCACTACAGGCAGCGAGAGGCGTAATCTGTTGAGCGTTCGCGGTTCGAAGGGAGAGGTCGGATAAAGGCGTCAGACAGATGCGGCGGCTGCTGTATCGACAGGTGCCATAATGACGATGCCTTCGACATACACTTCAGTTACGTTGGCTGAAGAGGGACGAGGACTTCTGCATTGCGACGGGGACGCCGTTCGTACCTCGGGAACTGCGGCCATCAGTTTTCCTGCTTGGTGGTTCCGGTACGGCGATGCATCGGAGAAAGCGAGCGACGACGTGGAGATGGTGAGCGACGCGTAAACGCGGTTGGGCGATCAGGGCAAAAGGAAGAGGTAGGAAGGCTGGAAGGCGAAGAGGAAAACTGAGCGTGGAAACGTGGCGCTCGCCAGAAGTTCGGAAAAAGAAGCATGCGACGACGGCAATGGCGCGCCACGTGACCAGCAACACCACAAGCAAAACACATTGGACGGTCATCGAAGGTGCGCCATTGTTGGGGGTAAGCTCCGACTCGTGGCTGAGAAGTCGGAAAATGCCGTCGGTCTGGTACCGGTATAGTTGGTGACGAAAAGGTCGGTGGTCGATGCATAGGGGAGGCGAGAGCGTTTGTGGGCGAGGTCGGGCTACTGCTTCTGCGTACGTGCGAGGTGCAGTGACTGGCGTCGAATCACGGGTTGGAGGAATTGCTTGGGAAACTTGCGGATGGTAGGCGCCAAAGCGGGTGGTGATTCCGGGACGCAAGACATCAAAGATAGCTGGAGCGACCTCTGCGCGAACAAACTCCTGAATCTTGAGAAACAGAGTAGCATGGTCGTCGCCAACTCCCAGTGTGGACAGAGAGTCGGCGGGCGCAGGGGGACATCGGGTGTCAAGCCGTTGCCTGCGCAACTCATCGTAACCCTGACACAATTTGATTACTTCGACGACAGTGCGAGGACTCTTCGATAGTAGCATTTGGAACACGTGGTCCTCAATACCTTTCATGATATGTTTGATGTTCTCCTCCTCTGATATCGACGCGTTCACCCGTTTGCAAAGGTCAACAATGTCCTCAATGTAGCTCGTGAAATTCTCGCCTGTCTCTTGGGATCGTGTACGTAGGCGTTGTTCAGCACGCAGCTTTCGTGCTACTGGCCGTCCGAAAACTTGGGTAAAGCTGGTCTTGAAGACCAACCACGTAGTTAGCTCGGCTTCATGGTTTAAAAACCATAGTTTTGCAACGTCAGAGAGATAGAATGCGACGTTTCACAACTTGGTAACATTGTCCCACTGGTAATGGGCACTCACTGGCTCATATGAGGAGATCCAATCTTCAACGTCTTAGCCATCTCTGCCGGAGAAGATGGGGGATCTCGCGGACGCAATGCACCGGCACAAACCAGGGTGGGCGGTGCCGTTGGAGGAGTTGGAGGAGTGCCGCTTGCGTCGTCGGTCATAATGGGGGGGTAGAGCGCGACTCCGAAGTTCCAGGGTGGTCGAAACCCAGCAGCCTCCACCACTTGCTAAGAAGTTTATTAGCAACGGACGCAGGCTAACGTGCAGCAGTCACAAGCGTTCGGCCAAGGACAGTAACCACGAGCTCATGCCGGTGGCGATGCTGCTAGGCGCAGGCTACTCTTCTTCATCACAATTTCAAGGACACAGAATGCAGTCACTCCTTGCCTATGCTTCAACGTTCCTCCGAAATTAGTCTGATTAAATGTTGTCGTGTTGTAGTGACGGTCATGAATACTGTATAGGCAAATCTAGCGTATGAGCCACAGCGTCCATGGCCGCGGCACTCTGCACGGCAGCGTCGGGACCCTGTGAGATCTCTCCCGCTCCTGCTGTCAGTGGCTTATGCCCACATATCCAATGCGGGTATAAGCCACACGTGATTTCTTTTCTACCTTCCTTCTTTCTCTCTTTCTTTCCATCCTTCCTTCCTTCGTTCTTTCTTTCTTTCTTTTTCCTGGCTCATACCCGCATATCCCTGGCTCATACCCGCATAGACAATGCGGGTATGCGCCGCTCATGATTTTATTATCATTAATCGTGACGTAACTGAAGAGCATGTAATGTTATTCATGTCATGACCTCTCAGTCATGTTAATCATCTGTTTTGATAACTGTGCTAAGTCACAGCTGGCGGGAAACCGCCGAGCACATGGAGGCAAAATTCTGATGATGATAATGTTTTTTCTACACACGGAAACGATCTCCTGGAACCTATCCCTTAACAGCTTCGCTGTGAAAAGAGCTGAATGAAATCCCTGTTAGCTTTTCAGCGTTAGCTGCAAATAAAACAGAATATTTAGGGGCTTCTAATACCTATTAATGTAGAGGCGCTACTATGGGCCGCAGCGGCGAAGACATCCTCGCGAACGGACTACGACCTATAGCCGGCGGCCAAGAACAAGCGCTACACCGGGCGCTACGCCGGGCGCTCCGCCCTTGGCGCTTGCCTAATAAATCTGGCCGCTGCCGCCTTCACTGATGGCCTCCACATATTGCTACCTCGTACGTGGACCACCGTAATAACCCCACTCTGGGCTCCTACGGAAGATAATTTGTGGATCGCGCTGCCACCTCTCCCGTCTTCTACGAGAGCAACCCAGCGGGCTGGTTCCTGCAACTGCAACTCTGTATAGTGTCTGATCACGGCGAGACGAGCTCCACCTGGCTGCACACTTTCTGCCCATCAGTCAGCAAAGAGTACTGCCGGAACCCGATGTACGGCGAGACGATGAGCTCAAAACCTATATAGTTACCGGATATGGCTGGCCCGTCAATCCAGCAGCCACGAAGCCTTCAAGTACACCGGACCTCTATGTATGTGCTACCTCATAAAGCACTACAACCTTCCATTATATTGCCATCGCGCACGCAGTTGGACCCATCGTTTTCTCCGTTTAACATATGCGACTTCGAGGGCCAATTCGTCATGCTGGATGTAGCCCTAACTGAGAACGTCCATCACCATTCAGCGATTTCAAGCTTGTACTCCTGTTTAGCGTACCCATCAACCTGTGTGCTCGTCGAGGAACTAAACGATGTACCATAACCACAAGGCTCAGCTCTAGCACTAGGTCTCGGGCCTGCCACCTACCCCATCAACTGCCTGTGACCACAGCCTAGTCTTCGCCCTATTCCTCGATTCCTGCGCCTACGTCAGCACGTCCGAACTGTGACCAAGGCCGCTGCCAGCCCACTATTCCAAGCAAAAACATGCTTCCTCGGCCATGGTTTTCAACTCTTCGCGTTCATCATCTATGGCCAGGAGCCCGATGACGCCATGACTGTGCCTCTGCATACGGAGGTGCACACCGTTTCACAGCATCAGTAGTCAGAGCAGTTGATCCCTCCTCACGACAACATAAAGGCCACTGGTAGCGGCAAAATATTCATTGCATCCGACCGACCGGAGAGACTCGCGCTAACAGCGTCAGGTTCTACTACAGCTGTCAAGCAAACGCATGACATATCCACAGACGTGACCTGGTGAGCACTAGAGACCAATACACGATGACCACAAAAATGACTAAGCTAAACCACGTTTGCTGTCTCTCCTTGTTATGTACGGCGCTCCGCTGCATACCCTCTCAATCTCGTCATCATACTTGATCAAAACAAAGGAAGTCCTACAACGTCGTTGCTTCTCATGATGCAAGTACGCAACCGGTGATGACGAATGTGCCGCGAAAAAAACCCTATCCGCGGCCTCAGATTAAGATGCCCCTGGCAACACCACATCATTCCTCTAAATCCGCATCTATGCGCTTTCGTGTTTGTCGCCGTTTGCACCCGTCATCTAACACGACTTGTGTCATGCAAAGTGCCGTTACACAGGACACTCGCGCAACCACGACACGACCACATAGCGCCCCGCTGGTGCCTACGCTGGGCTGTTTCGTTGCACGTTGTTAACATGCTCTTGTCACAAGTAACAACAAAATTCCAGACCTCGATAAGCACGGAGGAGCTAGAGTGGACTGCCTGAACCTCTGTTTGCACACTGGAATAATCTTGCCTTTCGACCTGGCCTCTCTCCTTACGTAAAACTAGTGGAAAGATGAACCCGCGTTGCCTGCACAAGTATTTTGGCCACAACAGCAATCACCACCGAACACCAGCCTTGTGTGCAGTCATTGTTCAGAAGGCCAGCCAGTTGTGCTTGCACGTCAACCTTCCGTCGTAATGTGGCCGTTGCTGAACAGCCAGCCTCGCCCTCCAGACATCTAGATTTCAAAGCCATACGGTCCCTTCGATGGCCCTGAACTTTGAAGGCATATTGTGCACGCAGTTTTTGTGCACTCTTTGAATAATATACATAGCATACCATATTTTATCGCATATAACCCGCATCAGAAATTGAAAAAAATGCTTAAAAAGTGGGGGTGCGGGTTATCTGCGAATATTTGCGAAGGGAGGGGGTGGGGGTCGGCTTGACGGCAACGTGCGGCCTGCCGTGCAGAGTCCGCATGCCTATCGACATCGACGTGTGTTAAGCCAATCAGAGGCCAACACAGGTTATAGCCAGATCCACATCCATAGTCTGGTTAGACGCTTTTCGCACGGTTTTGCAACGAGTCAGGTGCCGTTTCTTGTACGTCCAGTTTGCACAGTTGGCCAGCCTTGTTTAGGCATCATGAGTGTGTCTCGGCGGCAGTCTTTCATAGTGCTTCAAAAATGTGCCATAACGAACAGTTTAGATGGTTCCGAAAACGATGACGTCTTTGAGAGCGGCGATGAAGCTTCGGATGGCAGCAGTGAATCGGACAGCACTGACAACGTTGCGGCGGTCGTTTTGAAATAAATGTGTTTTGAAAATGAAATGATGACTGCACGTAGTTGCAACTTCCTACTCCTAATTTTTTCGGATAAGCGTGCGGGTTATATGCGAGGTTATTTTTTTTTTCTTTTTCGTGGAGTTCAAAGTTAGGGGTGCGGGTTATATGCAAGGGCGGGTTATACGTGCGAAAATACGGTACTTTGTATATAACCGCACATCTCCTCCTACCCGCCACACCACTGTCAATACATTTGAAGAACAAGCTGCGCGCGCTAGTGGCAAGGTACGTGTAGTGACGCTGCTATTGACCACAGTCCCCGAGGACGAGACAGACGAAGAGTCTCGTGCACAGTACACGAGTTAGCCGGCGGCCAGGAAATATGGCCGTGCGCGCACTCACTGGTGACCACCAGATTAGAAGTATTTCAAGAGTGTCTATAAATAAAGGTTTCTCTATCTAAATTTTGTGTGGATACAGTAAGCGGTAGACTGAATATATAGACAGCTATTGATGACCAGGGTGAAGGGACCCGTAAACCACATATTACGGTCAGATCTGTGTTCACACCTCTAAAGAATATGACGGAGATATTATGCAAAGTATAACATTATCAACAACTGTTTGTTCACTATGTATGTGTTATATTTTCACTTTGGATATATTATCAAGACTATGGTTGGCTGTTCCGAACGATGCCCAGGCGGTCTTCAAAAGTCTGGAAACACTCTTAATGGTGACCGATGCATTGTAAGTACCAACAGTGTATTTTAACAGCCAAGCTGTTTAAGCCACCGTAATTTGTGAGTCGTATCGAGAAACTGCCGCCGCGTAGCCCCATGGCAACCCGGAGAAGGAGGAGGAGACCGCGTGTATGCGCACACGGTCTCCTCCTCACCAGCTCCCTCTCTACCCGCTCCCCGCCTCTCTTCTCTCCGCGGCGCGCTGAGCCAGGAGAAAAAAATCTGGCAGATTGATATCGAGCGGCTAGCCTCCGACGCGTTCGGCGTCGACAAGCAACAGCGTTCTTAGCACTGTGCCAACCTTGGTTAGCCTGCCTGTGATTATGGCATGCCAGGAACGTTGTCGCTCGTAGGCGTCGACACGTCCAGCGCTAGTCACGCGAAATGTCGCGAAAGGGCAGGTACCTCCGAAAATGATCACTCGAGAATACCTTCCTACATCATAGCTAAGTTAAACCAATTTAAGACGTAGCAGCAAGCAAGTAAATACCTAGCAGCAGAGGCCAGTAAGACTTGATGATCGACAGTGTCGCTGTGCCTAGGCTTTGCACGACAGAGTGCAAAGTTGACCTTTTTTTTATTCTACACTAAATTCAGAAGTTATTTTTTTGCACAAATTTCAGCATATGATTTCTTCATAAATCAAACAAAATTCTAAAACTAGAGACAAAATCGCGCACAGGATTCAATGGCTCGCCCAAATAACAAAAAAAAAGAAAAAAAGAAAAATTTTGCCTGAGTTTAACGGCACTAAATGTAAGAATGCGATAGCATACTTATATTTAGACGTCTTGAAAGAGGAACACGCGTTAGTACAGCCAGAGATTAAACCCTGTTTAGCCACGCAGACACTTGTTTTTTATATGAACCTTGCCATACATGCTCGAAAGTAATTACGCGCTCGTTGGACATCTGGGTCACAATGAGTGCTTGAAATTCTAAAGCAACGTAAACAATTCAGACCCTTAAGCATAACTGAACAATAAGGAAAGTCATTACCATTGTTCTTTGCCAAATACCTGGCATTCTCTATAGTTCTAAATTGGGTTAAATATGCCTCTAGCGCTAAAAGAAATACGTGAACAATCATGGGATTCAGCCTCTGCCTTACAGCAGCAGCAGCAGCCCATATTTATGTCCACTGCAGGACGAAGCCCTCTCTCTGCGATCTCCAATTACCCCTGTCTTGCGCTAGCGTATGCCAACTTCCGCCTGCAAATTTCCTAACTTCATCATCCCATCTGGTTTTCTGCCGACCTCGACTGCGCCTACCTTCTCTTGGTATCCATTCTGTAACCCTAATGGTCCACCGGTTATCCATCTTACACATTACATGGCCTGCCCAGCTCCATTTCTTCCGCATAATGTCAACTTGAATATCGGTTATCCCCGTTTGTTCTCTGATCCACACCGCTCTCTTCCTGTCTCTCAACGTTAGTCCTAAGATTTTTCGAGCGATCGCTCTTTGTGCGGTCCTTAACTTGTTCTCGAGCTTCTTTGTTAACCTCCAAGTTTCTACCATTGCATTATACAGGCGCTGCCTTCCAGAGATGCACCTAAATCTAAGTACACGGGTGTTTTCGCATTTCATCACCATCGATATGCGGCCGCCGTGGCTGGGATTGGATCCCGCGACCACGTGCTCAGCAGCCCAACACCATAGCCACTGAGCAACCGCGGCGGGTGCCATTAAAGAGCTAAAAAGAAGAAACTTCAGAAAGACACTACTCCATTGCTCCTATAGTTCTTTGTCTCTCTGCTCTCAACCAGCGAGTGTTTACGATAGCTACACAGCTTTCAACATCACCGAAAGCAACGCTTTCACCGACACTTGTAGCTTACTATTATCATGGGAGAATACATATTGGGTTAAGATCTTTGTACTCACCACTATACAACCTCCAGTATCCGTGGGGTTACAATCCCGAGTACAATGCCGACGGTCCAGTTAACCGCATCACCCAAACGCATGAAATCTATTACATTAAGGGACATTTGTCGTTATAATTTGTCTCGCTTGGTCTGTATTCTTCAGACGTGCTTTCGTTTTTTGTTATAAGCGTACAACCTTGCGCGGATGTTTCTGATTATTTCCTAACTGCTGCCTGTAATTACGCCATGCGATGCTCCAGCTGTAGTGGTAGAACTGCACCAACAGCAATCTCAGTTTTGCCCACCAGCAAAAGGGAGTAGTAATTATTCGAGAGTACATTCAATGTGCACAGAGTACAGGCTAATAGACCGCCGCGATGCTTCGCATGGATTAATGTGTGAGTCGTCGGAGTGCTGTTTGTTTTCCTTCTTTTTTATCTGGGTTTTTGACAGCATATAATAAGCACGATGTAAGAAATATACTTCAGGTGTAGACAATCACCGCCCGCCGCGGCGGAGAGCGCGCACAGATCGTGTTCGCTGTAGCCACGCCCCATCGGCCCCTGAGCCGCAGCGACCCCGTGCATCTGCGGCCGGCGCATCTGCTACAGCCATGGTGTAGCTGTGACACATGTGCCGGCCGCAGCTGCGTGGGGTGCGCTGCGACTCAGAGGCCAGTGGGGCCGAGCCGCAACCTAGGCAACCTAGAGGATTGCATGCTGGCGTTTGAACGAACGCTCGTCCCACTGGCGCGTCCGCCGGTGTTGCGCCGAACAAGATCTGGTTGCGCCTGTGGGGCGGAGTGTCCACACCTAAAGTATATTTTTTACACCGTGGTAATAGACATACGTGTTTTCAATAAAGAGTCACTTGTTAGTCAGCGCTCACCCGTTTGTTTCTTCTGTCCGCCCATGTTCAATTTGCGATGCTTTTCTTCATCAGTTAATTAGGCAACACTAGATTCAGAGAGCTGCCAGGGCAAGAAACCAAATTATCGGAGGGGCTGTTATTGTTCGTGTATTGCAGCAATGCTGTAAGCAATATAGCCAGCGTTGCCAACGAGTTCAAAGTTCTGGTTCCATTGCGATTATAAAAAAGCATTGGATTCTTTAATGTATATAGTTGATTTCCCGCCCGGCAGTTTGTCAAGCTAATGGTTCCATAGTTGCGATGGTTGAGACCATAGTTTCAATTCCTTTAGCTATGAAAACTTGTAATAAATCCTTCCGCACGAGTAGCCTTAACACGTGCAGCAAGGACTTTGTCTTTTTGTTAACCATGAGCAATGCCGCCATTAGAAGGCGGTACCTGTCAGGAATTTGAAACAACCTACAACAATTTCATAGCACATGCTAAATATAACGCGGCTGTAGACTGTTGACAAAATGTCCTTAACACGTCATGGAAATTATCTGTTGTTACGTGATATGACCGAAACTCTAGAGGCGCGATGGTTGCCAGCTAACCCTGATCATGCTTACAAATAAATCCACTAACAGGGGAAGGAAAGTTGGGAAAGATTACATCCTGCGCAATGTGGAGAAGTGCAGAATAGATGACGAAAGCATGGCCATGATCGCAAGTATTGGCCAATGCGGTTGGCGTCATGCTTCCCGCGATAGAGCCACTTTGTGGCTTGCGGATACTCGTGGTGTTACGCAATGCACTAGTCTCAGCGGCTGCAGGACTGGGCAATGCTACTTTGAAATTGTATCATGATATGAGACGAGACACTGAGGCAACAGGTGTTTGAGATGCACATACAAAATACTACCGCAATTATTGCATCTGATACGATGCATTGCAATTGTATCTTAAGATGCTTCGATGTATTCGCAAGTTTCTTACTATACATCTAGGTAATGTAGCGCAAACGCGTGTGCACTAAAATTTTTGCTTGGGAATTTCTTTGCGCCAACCACCTTTCTTTGATTTGAATGAAATGTCTGTTATTATCTCAAAACTTGTCTCTTTTTGCTCAAAGTATAATATTTTTATTCCGAAATAATTTATAGGGGTAGTTTAGGTGCTTAACATGAACGCTCTTTATACGCTGCGCTGCCAGCTGTTTCGCTTATCGCTTTTCCAATTGATAGGAGCCGCAGCTATGCTTGCCACCAGCTAGCGGGTCACCGCCTAAAAACAAAAGCGGTTAGAGGCCTCTGCACGATGGCACAAATATCACTGTGAAGTTTGACCTTGTCCGTAAAAACAAAAAAGAAATGGACTAAAGATCGGCTGCGCGCGGACATTCGCCCGCTTGTTTTCTTTTTTTTTTTTTTAGAGACGGTGTGAGCGCCACCACGGGACTCTGTTCCACCAATAGAGACGCGCATACCTCATCGCCTGCCCTAGTTGGAGGACTCTGGCGGAAAGATAAACGAATGTGGCTGCCTGTTGTTTTATTCAGGTGGCTTAGTGGCAGTAGTATCAGCTTGTGAAGCGGAGTATAGTTTCGAACGGTGACGTTGCCATAGCAGCATCTTGTACATCGGGATACACGGTACATTCCTTCAAGTATCGGAAATACAGCTAGTGATACACTTATTGCCAGAGGTATCATGACACAGATACAAGATACCCAAAGTGTATCTATGATAGCATTTGAGATACATGTATATTCGATACTACCCAGCACTGAGTGGCGCACGTATCAGCGGTTTGTGATTTTTTTAGAATGAACTGCCATGTTTGTTCGGAGCAGTCAACAGCAGCCGAACGCTGAAGCTTTTACCGACCTTCTTAGATTGTGGGATATCTTGTGCACCTACGAAATAACGATAAATTTTTTTCTACGAGTGATTCTCAGGCTAAGTAGCCCCGGGAATACTGCTTTTGAAGCCAGTTATGAGTGACTTGGTGATGCACCTCATAAGGGTCATCCTGCAAGCTTGAGCCGTTTTTTTAGGGTTCGAAACATGATAACTCAGAATAACGAGCGTGGAATTACTGAATGAAACCACATTTTTTTCTTCTTTCAGGCTCTTTCATTTGAAGAAGCAAAAATACTGGTAGAAAACGTGAACTACACGTGCCCGACGGGTGTGTGCAAAGATATGAAATGTATGTGGCATGGTCTTCAGATATCTTGCTGGAATCAAGTGCCATCACAACTTGGAAACCACTGACTCGCAACCCGTTACATTGAATAGGATTTCACTGCATATTTTACCGAAACTTCCTAACCTAAGTCAACTAACTGATCTAAGCGATAATCACAAATAAAGTTATGATCGCTACCAAACGTTTGGCGTTTCTGGTTCTGGAGAGACAGAGAGAAGGAAGGCAAGCGAGTTAACTAGACGTTATCCAGTTTGCTACCTTACGCTTGGGGAGAAGGACGGTGGAGGGAAAAATAGAGAGAGGCGACATCTCCCACAAGACCAGCCGCCCTAGCACCCATCGACGAAGTTTTGCGACATACGTCAGCCGTTGCCCACCTCTGGGCACGAACGAAGAACCTCATTGCTGCGGTGTCTCGCTGAGACTAAATGTGAGGCATTCTGGCTTTCGAGGTCATTCGTAATCTCACCGCCACGTCACTTTTTCAACACGGGAATGTGGTAACATGGGGTGCCTGTGATTATCACCGTCGCTTTAGTACTACCGTACACCATTAATTGCTGCTCTAAACGTGGTAGGGCAACACCCTTACCGACTGTTTACGGCGACAGTTGGTCATTCCCTCGCGCTCTGTCACCTTTTTATAGTCGGCAATACGACCTCAGATTAGTTCCTCGTCCACACAGAAGCCTAGGCTCCTGTTATTTCAGCCGTCTATTAGTGCCGGTTTCGCGAAGGCCTTTATCTCTGCTGTAGGGAAAACGATTTTTGAGCAACAGATAGCGTGGTTAGAACGCTCAACCCTCACGCACGTCTGTTTAAAGTGACCAACCTTCGGTGGTGCTCAATTTACATATACATTTTCCCAGCCTCCGTCAAAAAAGCCTATGGCTGAAGAACCCTTTATTTAGAATCTGTAGTGCTCATTCGGTGATTTCCATTGTTTCGGCTATATGCGACAGACTGTCGTTGAAATCGGCCAATTTTTGTATCTTGTCTGCGAGGGGCCCACTCGGTCGCTAGGATCGTTCATGACCATGACTACATGACGGCATGACGATGTCGTAGGGATAACGACGGCACAACGAAGGCAGTATAATAACGACAACATGGCGGCCGTTAAATTACGACGATGGATAACGGTTATCTCGCCAAAACAGCGGCATGACGACAATCACCTGACGAAGCTGAAATGATCACGATGGAATAACGACGACTGAAATACGACGGAAGTATAACTGTACGTCGACGATGCCATCACAATGGCGGCATAATTCTGGTTAAATTACCAAGAAGGAATTACGTCTGCGGCATGACGAAGGCGGTATAAAGACGATGGCGTGACGACAGGCGAGTGAAAAAGCTAGATTGACGACAACAGAAAGAACACGACAGCATAACGATTGCAAACAGAGTAGTACAATGTGATAGACTACTTGTGTCACTGCGTCGGAAAATATGCTAGATAGATACAGTCAAAGTGCGTTAAATAGCCAAGCAGTGCTAATCGCATTAAAAGCGACCCGCTACGAGAAACCGATCATTATTTATTTATTTTACTTATAATACCCTCAGGGCCAGAGGCATTATAGAGGGGAGTGGGACAAAATGAAATGCGGTACATCGGAAGTAAACAAAACGTAATAATAAATATTGTAATGAGTCAACGCGAACAAGACACAACACGTTGAACAAGATGGCGGAACAGCTTAAGAATCACCAGCACAAAGACATCTTCTTCGTCTTCGAATTACCCTGTGCTATTACTCATAGGCAGTTAATGCACATACTGTCATCGTCGTTTAAACGTCTAGATAGAGTACGCGTCAATATGAACCAAACACAATACTAGAATACAAGACGTTTCTTTCAATACAGTGTTAGCTGCTATGTCACGCAAATAAATTCCTGGTAATAGAATGTTACCTAAAGTTTCACGAAAAAGGCTGTTATCAGTAATATTTAAAATATCAGCGGGAACGTGGTTCCAATCTATACATGTTCGAGGGAAATAAGACTGGGAAAATGCTTTGTGCTACATGGATAGGTCCCGACTTTATGACAATGATCAACACGGTGTGATACATAATGGGGTCTTGTAAAGAATTGGGTGTGCAGTGTACGATGATATGAGAGGATCATGATAAAGCCTATGAAAGAGTGCTAGACGTGCCATTCTACGTCGAACAGAAAACACGGAAAGATTAAGATTAGATTTCATGAAAGAAATGCTCGCAGTTCTATTATAATTACGAAAGATAAATCGAACTGAGTTATTCTGGACAAGTTCTAAGTGCGTTTTCAGGTTATCCTGGCAGGCATCCCATACAGAAGTAGCATATTGTAATTTAGGACATTTTAGATTTTAATAGAGTAGACGTTTTAGGTTAGATGTTGAGCTAGAGAAGTTACGGCGCAACTAACCTAAATTACGGTTAGCGTTGCTAATAACGTATTCGGTGTGATTTGCCCATGACAGATTTGTAGTTATATGGACACCTAAGTAGATGTAAGAGTTGATTGTTTCTAAAGGAACTTTGTTTATTTGGGAAGTGGCTTGTTGGCGAAAAACACAGGAAACACGCAGCACTTTACATTTGTTAGTATTTAGTTCCACTAACCACAAGTCACACCATTTGGATATTGCATTAAGAATAAGTTGCAACTTGTTAGCGTCGGTTTCATTGGTTATTTCGCGAAATATAACACAATGGTCAGCGAACAACTGTACGTTAGAGAATAGTTTAGCAGGAACGTCGTTAATATAGATGAGAAAAAGGAGAGGGCCCAGAACTGAACCTTGGGGAACCCCAGAATGTACATCACTGAAGGAAGAATCAAAACCATTAGCTGTAACAAACTCAGTGCGATTTGTTTTAAAAAACTTAATCCACTTGAGAAGGTTAAGATGTAGATTTAGTTCATTTAATTTGTACAAGAGAAGTCTGTGGCAAACCTTGTCAAACCGTTTAGAGAAATCTAATAAAATGCAATCGGCAAGAGAATAACGATCCAAAATTTGACGTAGCTCGTGACTCAATGAAACGAGTTCTGCTTCACATGAAAATGTTTTGCGAAACCCGTGCTGAGCTGGGGTGAAGGATGAATTATACTCGAGGAAGTTAACAAGGTTCAAAAATGATATGTTCACGTAGTTTACAACACATACTAGTCAACGAAATGGGACGGTAATTATTTGATGAATGTTTGTTACCTGACGTATGTAAAGGAGCCACTTTCCCGACCATCTATTCTTTAGGTATTGTTGACATATCTCGGGACTGCTGAAAAAGCTTTGTAAGAATAAGTGAACTAACAACATTAGTTCTTTTCAAGAATTTTGTATTAACTGTATCATATCCAGGAGAAGAATTATTAACAAGAGAATTTATAAATTTTAGGACACCAGACGTTTCAACAATAATTGGAAGCATTTGTATATAGTCATATTCACGTGTGGCAGGCAGAACACTTTACACTTGGTGGAAACGTTTTTGACAAAGGTACCGTTTAAGAGACCAGCACACTGGTCATGTGGAAGACGGGAACCTGAAGAGTCATCCAAGGCGATGAGGTCACTAGATGGAGGATTGATAATTCTCCATACTTTTTTTACATTATTTGTTAGCATTGATGGAAGAGTGGTAGATACAAATTTATGCTTAGCAACTTTCAGTGTAGTTACGTAAGCATCAAATCCTAATTTATAAGTAGACCTTATAACTTATGTGCACATGTGCCAGTCATGCGACAAATCCGTGCGTACATCTGCAGCTCCAATACAGCCCGTCACTCTTCCCGAGAAAGCCTGGGTAAAAGTCGCTATCGACATCGTGGGACCTTTCACGCAAGCTTCAGTCGTCTGCCGTTTATTATTGACTATTACATCAAGTGGCCGGAGGTGGTTTTTGTATGAGATGCCACAACGTCTACAGAGAGAAAATTTCCACCTGAACTTTTTGCAAGAGAAGGATATCCTCGTGGTTTCGTATCCTATCATGGACCACAATTTTCTTCAGCGAATTTTGAAGAATTTTTCAGAGAGCGCAGAATGACGCATTACATGAACCCCAGGTGATCGCAGGTGCCCCAGTACTCCGATGACGACGTCGGACCTGGCCTGAAGCTGGGGCGCGGTGGGCGAGCAGCGCTTGAAACAGGAGAGGGCTGAAGCGATCGCACGAACTGTTCCTTCGCAGCCTAGCCACACCACTCTGTGCTCGGAAAGCATAATTTGTCCGCCACGCTGTCTCCGCAGAAGGCGGCCTTCGCTTATACCTTATACTTATACCTTATAACCTTATACATGCGGTAACTCCCTCCCACACCTACCCCATACGCATATTACATACGCTTCTCCGGTTAATTCCCGCCTGGCTCTGTTAGCAAGCAAAAATACCTACGACGTGTTTTTAGTACACGCCCACTCCCTCTATGTTGTTATCACCTGTGCCGCCCCTTCAGTTTCGTTTACGGTGGTTGCTGTCTATGCTCCTCCGCACTAACCTCTTGAACCGCGTTTTGACGAGCTGCAACTCCACCTGTACCGGATCACGATGCCTTTTGTTATCATGGCAGGTGATTTTAACGCTAAACACCGACTCTGGGGTCCTGTGGATGGCGATACCCGTGGCGCGCAGCTTGCGCAATTCACTGCAGTAAATAATCTCATAGTTTTAAATGACCCTCGCTCGCCACCTACCTTTTAGTCTTACCTCGCGGAAAGCTGGATAAATGTTTCTTTCGCTTCCGTCCCTCTCGCCTCTTGCGGCTATAGCTGGGCAGTGGAGGACTCCGAAACACTCTCTGACCACAAATTCATTCAATTTTCTTTTTTCGGCAAACTCAAACCTAAGAATAAACGTCTGACCAAATCAAGCACATCGGCTCTCTTACAGACATTTGTCAGTTTACCCTGCTTTACCATGGTGGAGGCCACTTTGCGCTCGCCGGAGGCGTTCGACTTGGTTATAGCGAAGTTTTGCACCATCTTCGACCGTCTCTGTCGTGCGCGTTCTCGTTGGGTAAAACCGCGCCAACAGTCGACCAATTCGTGGTGGACCCCCGCGCTCACGGTTGAAAGAAAATGCGTCCGTTCCCTCCACCGGCGTTATCAAAGAACCACCGACCCTTCACTCAGACAGACATTTAAGGACAGTTATTATGCCGCTCATGGAAGTTACAAAATGAACATTGAACGTGCCAAAACAGCACATTCGAAATCTATCCGTTCCGATCTCTCTAAACGCAACCTATTAGGCCTCCCCTTTGGCATCTCTTTTGGCAAAATTCATAACACCAGTCAGCTTCCCTCACTCCCCTTCCGTAACGGACAGTATACGTGCAGTGTAGTGAACTCCGTCCGTTTCCTGCTTTCCCAACAAATTTCTGTTGATTCTCGCTCGACGGACGACGAGCATCTTAATACGTTAGCTTGCGCAGTATTGTGAACACGCCTTATTCAATGCCAATTCCGGACCTCCCTTTTACGATTGGCGAGATTGAACATGCGCTGAATTCAGGGAACTTAAACGCCGCACCTGGTATTGATGGGCTCACTCTTCCCATGCTCAACACACTCTTTCACTATCACCCGTCCTTTTTTCTCTTTCTCTTCAACCAGTGTTTACAGTTATCCCACTTCCCTTCTTATTGGCGTAACGGTTGAATCATTTTCATTGAGAAACCTAACCGCCCTCATGATTACCCCTCCTCATACCGACCTATCGTTATGAATTCGCTTTTTGGTAAAATTTTGGAACGTCTTTAAATTCTCGCCTATATTATTTCCATCACTCTCACAACCTCCTTCACAAGAATCAATTTGGCTTTACGCATGGGAAGAGCGCGCCCATTGCTTTATATAATCTTAGGTGAACCCTAGCGGCCTTCAAAGATAAAAAATTGCACGCCGTACTGATTGCTCTCGATTTCAAGCGCGCCTTCGACAGCGTCTGGCACCCTGTTGTGTTATACTTTTTGCGCTCCCATAATTGCCCGGCTAACTTATACTACCTTCTTAAATCCTTCCTCACCGACCGCAGAGTGATTTTCCGTTCACACGCCGGTGAAGTATCCGCCGCTCCAACATTGGGCAGCCACCAGGGGTCGCCCATGAGTCCACTGTTGTGGAACATCATAATTTATGGCTTGCAAGAACTCCCCTTACCCGCTGACGTGTTTGCACAAGCGTACGCTGATGACACGGTTGTGGTGATTTCTGCACCCAACCGCCTGGAGTTATAGAAGCGAAATCTTCCATCGCGCTCAGTCTGATCTCTGCTTGGGCGCACCGCGCCAAAGTAGTCATCAGTGCTGAGAAGTCGCACTTCCTATACTTTTCGAACAATCATTCATCTTCATCTGGTTGCATCCGCCAACCCATTATTCGTGTGAACCGTCAACCACTCAAGTCTCGGACATCCATTAAAATTTTCGGCGTGGTTTCTGACACTCACCTAACTTTCAATGAGCACCTCAATTACCTTCGGACCAAATCAGACCTTTTTTCCTCCCGTCTCCTCCTCTTTCTCAGAATGAACTACTCGATGTCGTCATCTGCTTTCCGCCTCCTCTATAACCAGGTTCTGCTTCCTTCTCTCACATATGCATCTCCAGTTTGGTGGCCGACATTTCCTACTTCACAGTTTAAGTCAAAAATTCTATCCATTCAGCGTACCCTGCTATTAACAATCACCGGCGCATTCCGCACAACGAGGACATCATCTCTACAAGTCCTGGCAAATACCTTACCACTTCCAATAGAATAGAAATTTTCACTATTTACGCTCAAAGCCGTTGCCTGCTATGGCCCTACCACACACAACCCGAAGCAAATTAAATTCCCTCTTAATCCCTGGGACATTAACCCAAACCGTAAACAACGCTTCATTTTCCCCGCCTCCACATTCATGAGGTACCTACAGTAACATCACTCCCAGTCTACCATCTGTACACGGATGGATCGTACACACCTCATTCCTCTGGTTTGGCATTTCTACTTTAACGTCCACGGACAGCTTACGAAAGCTGGCAGATACAGAATCATTGGCGCCACAAGTTACTATTTAACGGAAACGATTGCACTGTTAGAAGCTCATACGTACATCCGCACTCTGTCAAACAATATCCCGGTCAACATATATTCGGATTGTTTATCGTTTTGACTGCGTTATCCTTTCTGAATACCACTAATCCGTATGTATTTCAAGTCAAGCAACTACACTCTTAGCAAATACCGGCTTAAAACAACGCACATAGGACGGAAATTAGATCAAAATTTCGACGCTTATAAATGGCTCACTCTAAGCGGCCTACTGCATATACGGCCTATTTTATGCGGCTCTTGCTTATGCGGCCTGCATTTAAACGGCCCATAGTAGGGCCGCTTGGTGGAAGTCACGCATAACTCCAAATTTTTATTCGGTATTTCAGATCAAGTCTGTCCGGCTTACTAAGCGGCTCAAACCTTATGCGGCTCAAAATTATGCGGCCCATTGGGTATTTTTTTACGAAAAAATTATAAAGACTGGTGCCGTCCATAGTGCTTTTACGCGCTTTTTCATAGACATTGCATAGAACCACATTATACAAAATCGATAACACAACACAAGCATGGCAACGCACATTACACAAGCAGGAGAACACTGGGAATAGAAACCGGGTACAGCGCGTGACAACCAAACACGCTAACCACAAATCCACATCACTACGCTGTCACGGAGGACTCGCCCAGCTATTTGTAGATACATTTGTGTTTCCGAGGCTTTCTTGTTATGTCGATCGTTCATCGTCGCCGATCGTGCGTGATATACACAGTTTGTGTAGCTGTTACTGATGCTTAGGTGGTTGGTGACAGTAGAAGTGTTTAAATCAGTATCAGTATACCAATAGCGCTTTCAACAGCTGCCATGTGGGGTGGAAAGGCTAAATGGGGTAGGATTACGGAGCATGGGGGGCTGCACAAAAAGAAAAAAACTGCTTCGCCAAGCAAATGTAGTTCTTTAATATTTTCTCTTTATTCGCTATGATGCGGCTGCAGTCACTGTTTAACCGGGAACTCGGCTTTGTCTGAGAAACTTTCAACCTCGTTCAGAAGGTTCAGTTAAAACTGAGCCGCGCTGTTGCGCTGCCTCGACGGTATAACGACAATACGGCTCCGATATTCTGAGACGTCGAATAAGTGGGCGGGATATTACCGGCCCGTCTAAGTTTGTTGAACCGACAAATATTTCAATTCACCTCCGCTGGCCTCAACAGGGATGCCCTGTCCGAAAGACTTACATATATTGCTTTTGGTAGTATTAAGAAGAATGCTCTCGAACCGATCCTATTATGCTGTTCCGTTGTAGTTAATACTTCAGTGTTTATTTTGAAGCAGCAAGGCGCATCGGTACCTCCGCCTGTGAGCCTACTGTAACAGCATTGCAACTATCGGAAGCTTCACTGCTTTGCACACGCTAGCTTGTTTTCAACTCTTCACCTGCCAGGCGCATTCACGCGACGTAGCAACGAGCTACCTCGGCCATACCTGCAGTGCCGTCGAGCTTAAAGGAACGAAGCAGGTAAGAAATCGATGCGTCGTTAAATAATTTATATAGTGGGGCTTAGCGTCCCGAAACTGCTGTGGATTACGAGGGACGCAATAATAGAGAGCTACGGATTCATCGTGGCCGCCTGGAGTTATTTAACGCGCACCGAAAGAACTACACAAGCGTTTTTGCACTTCCGTTGGAATGCGAGAGGTGCGGCCGAAACGCTTAGGTCACCTTGTTAATGCGGCGACTGTCGTTGAAAGTGAACGAATCAGCTGTTTGAAATTTCGCATAACAATGTGGGATTTGACCGGCGTGTCGAAGCTTACAACGGCTCCATTCATATAACCTTGCATGTCGAAGACTTCGACGCAAAATTAACGTGGAATAAACGCAATTTGCCCATTGCATCTTGCGCTGCATTTGTGTGATCAGCACCACCGCAATGAGCACTCTCTGCTATTTGGAATGAAAGTGAATCTCCATCCGCAAGACGAGCCGCATTCATGCACAAACTACTTTTAGTTCTCAAAAAAAGAAAAATAAAGCCCCGTGCAGACTGCACTAAAGTGCGCGCGCTGTATTAAGTGGGCACGCACTATCGTGCTGTGTCCAGCAAAGGAAGGTGTGCCATGAAGTGGTTGCAAGCAGGTGAGATGGACTGCCGCTAGCATACCTAATTATCTCGGAGAGATCGAATTCGGATTTGGGTGTCGTGTACATTAGTTGAGTGCCTCTACCTTCGTTATATCAACTGTGCCCGATATGCACGGTTATTAAAAGCGCACGTTTTTCTCCTACAACGTTAAATATGCTTTTTGCGGAATGCCCACTTCATCTGTGTACGTCATCTGAAAGCATGCTGTACATTATTGCAGACACGTACGTTCATGCAGACACAGACAAAGAACATAGTTTTCAAAAGAGAGTGATTTATTTACAATACAACAAAGTGAAAAGCGTCCAGCATAGTTTCACTGTAGGCTTTTACCACAGAATGGGGACTTATATACCAAGCTCTGACAGTAACAAATAAAAGCCACACTGCTACAGGAAATACAAAAGTAGATAAGCAGTGTTAGTGCCTGCAGCTTTTAAAATGTGAAACAAGCATGCCGCATTAACTTGCATGTACTTCCTGCAGTTGCGACCAACAAGAGTTGGGCCTCTCAGTTCACCGTTTTCTCGTTCATTAAAGAAAGTTTTGTTTATAACCAAAACTACGTAAAATAGCAGATAACTACAACATGAGTAACAGAACACACATATGTACTAAACTTACTGTAAGGCCACATTTTCTATAGATAAGTTATCTAATGAGGAATTTAGACAGCTAAGTGCTCGCATCTTTAATGAAAAATAGCTGTCCATGACTAGAATGAAAAAAAGAACGAATGAAAGTGCTGCATGAAAATGTACGAGGTGTGTTCAAAAAGAAACGAAACTTTTGAAATAGCACGCAAATCGGCAGAGAGCACGCTGCGGCTACTGAAAGCATGTAGCAGTGGGTTTAGACAACAAACTGCCATTAGCCGCGTTTTGCTCTGAGCATTGGTTGGTGAGCTACAGCCGGCGAAGTGCGCACGTGTACAAGCTGTTTGTTGGATTAGTGCCAAAGTAACAACGAAAGAGGTTGAAGAACAACGTGTGTGTGTGAAATTTTGCTACAAACTTGGCAAAACTTTCACAGAGACATTTCAATTGCTTAACCAATCATATGGGGAAAACTGTACGAGTCGCACGCAGTGCTACGAGTAGTTTAAGCATTTTGAACAAGGCAGAATGTCGGTTAGCGACGATCCCAAGCCTGGACGACCTTCCACATGAACAGATGATGACCATGTCGAGAGAGTGCGTACTGTGATTCGTGGAAATCGTCGTTTAATTGTTCGAGAACTAGCTGACGAAGTGGGCATCAGCATAGGATCATGGCATCCTATTGTGAATGACAAACTTGAGATGCGTCGTGTCAGTGCAAAATTCGCGCCGCGTTTGTTGACTGTCGATCAGAAACACCTGTGTTGAAATAAGCCAGGAACTGCATGCCACTGGCAATGATAATGACTTAGGTAACATCACAACAGGCAATGAGACGTGGGTTTATGGCTCTGATATTGAAACAAAAGTGCAGTCGTCGCAGCGGGTGGGTGAACAGTCTTCTCGTCGAAGAAAGCACGCATGAGTCAGCAAAAAATCAGGGTAATGGTGGTGTTTTCTGACTGGAAAGATATAGTCCATCAGGAATTTGTACCACGTGGTCAGATGGTAAACAAGGCAGTCTACTAAGGAATTCTAGCGCGTTTGTGGGATGCTGTGTGCAGTAGGAAGCCTGAATTGTGGGAAACCCAGACCTAATTGTTGCAACATGACAATGAGCTAGTTCACGCGTCTCTCCTTGTCTGCGGCTATCTAGCAAAACATCACACTCTTGTCCCCCATCCATCGTACTTTCCCGACCTATCCCATGAAGGCTTTTTCCTGTTTCCCGAACTTAAATTCACGTGGAAAGGACGTCGTTTCCAACCCATGAAAGAAATTGCAACACAATGCGACACGGGACCTACGCACCATCCCAGCAAAACTGTTCCAGGAGGCTTTCAAAAAATGGATGAGATGATAGGAACAATGTATTGCCAGAAGAGGGGACTACTTTTAAGGGGACATGCATAATATGCTGTACAATAAGCCATAAAGATGTTAAAGCAAAAGTTTGGTTTCTTTTCAAACACACCTTGCACGTATTTGAATTTAAGAACTCTTCGGGAGCCAAGCAACATAAAAAATATTTTGTCTTGCGGAGCACACTCTGTATACATGCCACCGTGGTTGGGTGAATGCAGAGAGATCCAAGTGAAGTTTTTTATGTTTACATTGCTAACAAGAGAAAAAAAGCATTTTTAAATATGTGTTTCATTTTGACATAATTGCTCCGTCATCACAAACACATTAGATATCATTCATATATATTCAGAGTTATTTGTCCTGATGACTCCTGGGCCTCCAGGTGACCATCGTACCTGGAAGGAAAAAGAAATGCCACTCAATGTTAGACGATTCCAAAAACTGCATCACCTTCGCCCTCTTAGGGCTATGTTTGTTCAATAGTTGTTCGAGGCAAATATAGTTGTGATCTTGCAAGAAACAGATCTCAATGTTAACCATAAACTTCTGAGACTGCGAGATAACAATCCGAGGTCTTTTATTTGACTGCCCTCATTTTGGTGTGGCTAAAAAACCACACTTACCTGCGGTTAATTACACCTTGTTGGGGGAGAGAATAATTGTTCAGACTGTGTTCAACACCCTTGCATTGCCCTGCTACTTGACATGTGGGTTGTTGCTGTAGTGCACGGCATTGCATTGATGTGCACACATTCTCTTCCTTTCTATATTAAATCTAGGGTCTCCTGTTGCCTTTCATTCCCTTTATACCCCTTCCTCAGCACAATCACTCGTATTTACGCTGGTGAACCTGCCTGTCTTCCTATATTTCTACCTCCTTTCTCCAAGAGCATGTGTCAGCATTATAAATCTAGGTGTCCATGATTTACTACAGAAAGCTGAACATGCCATATCACACACTTAACATGCACACACTTAATAACTCATAAGAGATTGTGAACGACATGCGAATGTGTCCGCCCTTTTAAATTACAGCATTGTATTTGAAAATTCACTGGCATTATTAGCACTAAAGTCCATTCCTAATTAATCTGAATTTAATGAGTACATGCACAATGTAAACAAAGTAATCAATCCATGACACTAGACACAAACACATAATCCTTTGGCAAGCAACTAAAGAGAGAAACACACATTCACTTGCATTCATCACGTTATGTACAAACACATTTCACATATCCTTGGCCTCTTCGAAATCAACTCAATGTGCTTGGGCTTATGGTTTATTTCACAGTCATATTTCCTCCCACTTGCAGGTAATTATTAATTGAACCACATTTCAGCTGGCTCTCAGGGGCACTCATTTATGTCCCTAACACTTACTGGCATTCAGTTGTACTTGCATTTACACTGGCCTAAACTCAGAGACTTAGCACTGTTCTGAAATCAGCAGAAATTAGTGAGAGGCTCTCGAATGTGTGTCTATCTCTAGTGATATTACAGCTCTTGTAAGTGCTTCAATGTTCTCCGCATGCGAGCAATATTGTAAACACTTCTATCTTTCTGAGCCCCACACCACTTTTGAGCTGGCAAAATATGAGCTTTTTCCTCGTGTGCTTCATCATAAGCATAAATTTCCGCACTGCAATGAACAGCTATTTTTGGCCTGATTTTCGCTTACCAGTGCGGTGGTCCACTCTAAAGTTCCAATGTAGAGCCCGGGGTTCTGCTTTCATGGGTGGCGTTCTTATTAGTGTTGACGTCCCACTTTATTCCTGTATAGAAAAAAAATCAGTTAAGCGAGAATAAAAAGAAAATGCACAAATTTGATAACTCGAGAAGCCTAAGCTCTTAAGAAAGGTCTTATTGTGGCCTATTTTGGGGCTTGTGTGGACTTCATAGTCGCAAATCAACACAACATAGCAATCACGAATCAAAAGCAAAATGTACAACTTGTAATGTTCTTTTACTTCTTTCATAGTTTTTTTTTAGCTATGCATGTAGCGATTTGATCTCACAACATTATGGAACGACGCAAGTACTGAAAACCATATTTTTCCGTCTGCTATAAAACTTGAAATTGCTACAATCGACGTGACATGTCGCGTTGTTGAAATTTTGCCAGTTGCATAGAACTTCGCTCCTTCTACAAGTAACGAGTGTACTGCTTACCTCCAAGAGATAATGTGGCAAATCCTGCGGCTAGTGCAAACCGTCACTTCGGAGCTGCTGCGTCGCCGGAGTTATTTGATTTTGGTCGCGTCACGCAAGCTTCGAGCTAAATTGGGCTTTGAATTTTAGTGAACTCGACGCATTAAATAGGGAAAGCCAGAAATCTACGCAAATCGACACACTACACAGGGGAAAGTGTGTAACACACCAGAAACATTTTTTTTTTCAAAATATAACCGTCGTTTGACAAACTGCAACTACGAAATGCAATGAATTAATCACGCAAAACCCACAAAAGGAATTTTAAAAAATACACATTTCATGGTTAGAACGCTACACGCGATTACCAGCGCCGCTATGAAACGCAAGCCCTAACGAAAATTCGCGCATGAAGTTTCAACAAATGGACACCTGACTACGCAAGAAAAAAAATCGCCTGCAATCATACAATAGGGGGAAAACTAAACGGAGCTACGCCTGCAGTTATAACTACTTCACACACCAAAACTTGCAATGAGCGTGTTCGCATTAGTACTACACGTTCAGATATTTAAATCACCGACATTCTTTATCTCCTGGCTCATAATAATGCAATAGTAGTAATTAAGCATTCAGTAAGCGTAGCGTATAGGAAGTAAAAATCGGCCTACCAAAAAGGCACCCGTTCGCAGCTCTACAGCATGCACTCCAGGGCCCGCCGATCCAGCGCACATGGCGGCCCGCCGCCGCTGATCGCCCGTGTGGCCGTCGTACTCGCACGTGTTGTCGAAGTTACACTGCTTTTTTGCAATTTCCGGAAACAATGGTGGATTTGAACATCACTGACATCACCAAGAGCGTTCACCGACGCGGCCAGATCACTTCACAACACGAACGCAGTCGCATAACATTGCCGGTACAAATATATTACGATAATTACCGCCGAAAACAATCGCCTGGTACGCCGGCATACGCCATGTTCTCGCTCCTTCCCGGTCCGGTCCGCGCAGCCTTTCCTCCTCCTCCGCCATGAAAGCAACGCGGAGGCGTCGACTTGTTTCTCTTCGTTCTCTCCTTTTGCCTTTCGCTTTACTTTCTCCCTTAAAGCATCGCCCTCACTGCTCCTTACAGCTTTTGCTTTGTAACGCTCTCTCAACGCTTCGGCGCGCTTTTTTGGCTGCATATAAGCGTTGCGTCATCTCGCCGCCGCATATAGCGGGCCTAGCCTGTCGCCGCAGCCATTGTTACGCATAATATTGCTCGAAAGTCCGTTTATATGCAGTACTTTACGCTGGAACGGAAATATACCGCAATGTGCCGGACATTATACGGTATTTGACTAGAGTGTACTAGCGTTTCCGTGAAAACTTTTGTTACGAAGTAGACCAGTGCCCGTTATCATCATCTGGAAATTCGGGATTCCATGCGAATCAAATTAACGCGCAGTCTCTTTCTAAGTCGTCATTCTGAACCATGAGCTTAAGCACCTTCTCATTAAGAACCAACTTGCTTTTTAATTCATTCATGATTTTTTAGGTACACCAGACGCCGTTACTGATGATTCAAGAGCGCTAAGACGCAACTCAACAGCCTCGAAGAGCGAATTGACAGAAGACCGAAGTTCAGAAATATCCTGTGCTATTTTATTTGACCAGCCTCAGTCTGGAAACATGGCAGAACG